>NW_016910026.1:273641-275867 GCF_001483705.2 Eufriesea mexicana
TGTTATCTACAGTAGAACAGTGTAAATACAAATTTAATCCAGGGATGCGAAAGTAAGTCTCACGAAGGTATGCAAACGATATACATAGTAGCGTATGTTGTTAACAGCCCACACCACGATAGCGAATCTACATAGTCGTGAGTTTCTCATGCTAAATCCCACAAAAATCATTTGTACTCGCATTAGACTGAAATTAAATGGAGCGTATCATAACGCGCACGAAATTTGAATAAATCCTGAAAATGCACGAAATTTTGTTTTGAGTAGAATGAGTATATAAGTTGCCAATTAAAATTCAATAATAACAGTATGCTCGGCTGCTCGTAAATAAACAATAGTGTAAGCAGTTAAGACAGAACTGTAATAATTAACATCAATACGTACATTAAACCTGCATAAGTTGAAATCCAAAACCATTCCCAAACATTTTACTTGAAATTCTCCATTGAATCCATTATTGCTTTGGTCACATGATTGCGTGATATTGCGTTCAATATACGTTGAAATAATTTTCCTATATTTTTTCAAATTCATCTTCCCTTGTCTCACTCGTGGGTCAATTAACGTGCGGTAGGTGTAGCGTTAAATATCAAATGACGATTCGTGGAATGTCGGAATAAAGTAATTCAACGCGCTAATCAGTGCCCGATTTCTCGTTCATAGTTTTAACAAATTTCGTTGAACTTTCAGCAAGAAATTTCCGAATCGCTATTTTTCCGCAACGATGGAACCGATGAAGGCGAAGGGAAGACTGCAGTCGGTCGATGAAACTCGTTCCACGGACTAATTATAATTCCTCCGTGACACGTTGCCACGATAGACGCTTACTGGCGCTTAACGAAGGTATGTGACGCAGGTTTTCGGCTTCCTGGCGACTATGGATAGTATAGCGACGTGATGCATCTAGAAATTCTACATTCTTCTGGTAAATGCGCGCGTGAACGAAGACACACGGCTTCGCGGATTTGATTCGAATGAATTTTTCATTCGTACGAAACGGAAACCAAGGAACCAAACAGATGCCTCGATGGGCAGGAATACGAGAACTGGCAAAAGTTCGATATCGGGGAACCATTGGTATGATGTTCCTCGCGCTAACGATTCCACCAGCGATTTCTCCCTGGATATTCTTGGAAGTTATCTTCATTCTTTTCCTTCCTATCTCACAGGGTTTCTTGTTATGGGATGGTTTGGATATACACAAAGCTTGGATATATTGCTGGATTTGTGGTTGTCCGTAACATTGCTAGATGCATTGAAGTGTTATGCAATCCTGTATTTTAAATAGCTTTGGCTGGTGGATTGAATTTGCTGTTTAAATTCTTATCCTAATTATTATTTTTAATTGAGTATTTTAATTATACCTAGTAAATAACTTGGTATATTGTTTAACTAAATACTTTAATATGGTTTGATAGGCGGCTTGAATTATTGCTCAATATCGTGGCCTTTATTATTGTCTGGCTAGTTTTTTTTATTGATTTTTCTATACGGGATTAACCCATCAGTGAGGTGTAATGGTAACGGTAACAGAGAAAAATAGGAATAAAGCAAAGAGATAAATATAAGAATAAAAGCATATAATTGTACTAAGTGGCGATGTGTGTATAAGTATAAGCAAAGAGAATTTTCTACACACAGGTGAGACATAGCAGCTGTTTCACATGGCGAAGGGTTTGGCTGAATAGATATAAGGTAGGATAGGTGTTACTAACATTAACAATCATTCTACTAATACTTGAGTGGTATGCTAAAGCGATTTTAAGCTTTTGCAGATGAAGAAAGTAGTATCGTCTTGAATAAAAAGTTAGAAAATTGATTGAGGATTTTTCCGAATTATCAGAACAATTTACAAAGCTATTGCGAACTTTGTAAACAAAAAGATTATCTGAGATTTCTCTCTTGCTTTCTATCGTTGCTAAATTGAGTGATGAGGGGATGAATTCATAGTTATGACACGAAACTAACTTGGGCTGTCCAATATGTCGTGAAGCTAAACGTATGTACAGGTATGGTACTTCTCCTAGACAGCAGACTTGCAATTTAAGTTAAGATGCCTAGATTCCTAGAACACTTTGTTAGATATTTTGAATTACGGTTTAATTTGTTACCTCGGTTTATGTTGGTAATTAAATTGAATTGACTTGTGTGTTCGCATACAATGATTTGTTATACTGAATTAACTAGCCTATTTGTATTCCACTCACTTCTTGAAAAATAATAAAA
>NW_016910026.1:275935-313807 GCF_001483705.2 Eufriesea mexicana
ACTAATTACAAGATTTTAAGAAGTTCAACATGTTCAGGGACCTATTAAAAACTCTAGGCTAAATAAGTTATCGCAAGGAAACTTAGAAATTGAAAGCTCTCAAATGTTATCCTATTTTTACACCTTCCTATAATAAATAAAATTTAACATGCAACTATCTGTATTATGTCATTATAGTATAGCTTAAGCTCGATAGAAATTTATTCATAGTATCCCTAAAGGACGTATATAGATATCAAAATATATACAAGCTACGTAAAAATGAATTTCCACATAATCAATGGAATTCGAGTTTTAATTCTGACCCATTTCATGATGAACGTCCATTTATTTTTCACAGCATTTAAACAAACGTGTAATCATTCTTCAATTACTTACTTTCCGCTGCAATTATCATTATCTAAGATAGATTTTCCAATTTGAAGTACGATTCTCTATTTGAATTTCGTCGAACTGTGGCAATTATGAAATGTGAAATTGTTAGCAGATACCTTGTTCAGTTTAATTCGTATCCCGGTTAAATCGACTTTATAACGTTTTCTTTATAATGTCAGAATTGAATTGCATTTTCTAGTCCTTTATGAAAATTATTGAACATTTATGAAAAAGGGCAAGCCTACCAATTGAATGAGATTGCGTGCATTATCTACACAAAATCGTCGGGCATTTCCCAGCAGAAATTCGATACAAACGGTTTGTAACTGAAATTTTAATTGGAATGCTTGGTAATAAAGTATGTGTACCCCACGACGCGAATAGTGCCATTGAACGAAATTGAAGCGAAGTTTAATTGCAGTTAATTTGAATAAATAAGTCTAGACAACTATTAATATTTACGGATAAAACATTTAAATGTAATAATTAAGACAATAAATAAATGAGAAAAATGCTTCTTCTGGTGCTGAGATAAACACTTAAAAATGTGATGAAATACAGTTCAGGAAGAAAATGTGTCATTTTGCTTTTACGTGTGCTTAGGATAAGAATCTTAGGATAAATTAGATTTATTTCAGAAAATTAGTCGTAATGTATGGAATAACTTGAAGCAACGTAAAATTAATTGAGAGGTGGTTTAATCGGTGAGAACTACGATGGAAGAGAAGAAGCCGAATTTATAATGAATATTCCCATACGAAACAATAAAGAAACATTAACAATGGTTAAGAATATTCCCATAAATTAAGTACCAACCGAAAAATTGCTGTCGCAAACGAAACACTTAGAGTAAGAGAAAATCAGCGAGTAATCCACATGCAAGTATTAGAATAATAATATATGAACAATGTCAATCATGAGGGTAAAGTTCACAAATTAAAACCCAAGAAGTGTCCATACCCATATCGAGAAAATTTATCTCATGTTAAATGCAATGTTAACTTGTTTGTTTTGCTTAAGTGACAGTTATATGATAATATCTGAAATGGAAGTAACTTCACGTGAAATATGGAAATGAAATACTCGTGATTTCCTATTTTCATTACACCATAAATGGCAACAACCGGACTTCATATATACATACATGAAAAGTTTCGAATTGTTACGTGCCCATCGAGAAAAAATTGACCAATGCAAATGGTTAATACCAATAAGCGTGACACTCGAGGCAACAGCGTGCCGAGAGGAACATGACTGGGGAGCGAAGAGCAAGAATCGTGAGACGAGAGAAGCGCGATCGGCGCGCGAGTGGAACCAAGCTCCTTCCCTCGCCACTATGGATTCCTCATACGTTTTGGTCCTGTCGGAAGCTGTGCATTCAGAAACGGACGCTTCATGGCGGCCTCTACAAGTGGCTTTCGCGTGGGAAAATTAGATGCACGGATGTCGCGATCAGCGGCGGGATGGTGCAGCGGATTGGAAGCTGGCCAAATATATATACACAACGCGCCCGAAAGCGCATACATTGTTGCTTCACGGCACACCCGTATTATACTATAGGCGGTGCTTAACCGTGCCGCATAATAAAATCACAGCTCTTCCAATCACTAAATATCTCGCGTACTCGCGTATCGCTGTCGAGAAGAGGCGGCACGTGAAACGCATCGCAACGGGAACCGACCGCTGCTAAATCCTATTATACACCGTATGGTATTCGGGATTGATTCATTTGCGTATCCTAATTACCTGGTACGCCTACCATTCATTGTTCTCGCGCAACTGCACAGCGAGCTGTGCGTTATTGTGGTGCTAAGACCTTGGAATGACAAGTGAGGAGTTAGTGGATTTTTTGTTACTTCCGTTGAATCCTGACGACTTCAGGTAATGTCAGATGTGGGAGCGTGGAGTTAGTTAAGGTTGTTACATGTGCTTTGTGAATATTATTATATGGTTACGGAATGGGCAGTAATCGGTTTTAATCGAACAATTATTTATATGTGTTTTCCAATTCTAAGTACTTTGACTTATTGGAAGTCGAACGGAGAAGGCTTATTGACTTTTTGGTATTTGGATACGATTGGTTGCATACGTTTGGGTGAAATTTATTGAGATGATGAATGAACGGTGTAAGTGAAGATAGGAGATGTAGTATGGAAAATATCAAATTTTCAAGAGTTTATTCTGAATATACTTTTCAACGAAGAATTTTCAACTTGAAGCATCTTCTATTGAGAAATTTATTAACCTGGTTCGGCGGTAGAGGGCGATCCACTTACTTCCCTTCATGGACTTCGATGGAATTGTTTAATGGATATGTCGTTGGAGATATTGACATATGTCAAGACTGTACTGAAAATAGCTTCCAGCAGGGCACTGCAGCCTCTTAATAAATCTATACTATGATAATCGATAACCAATGGCAATACTAGAATTTCAAAAGACATATCCAATATCGCTCGATGTATTAACAATTGACAACACAGTATTGAATGCAGCCGTTAACACGGTGCTGCAGCCGTTAGATTAACTTGTTCACTGATGATTTAACTTCCACAACATTTCCAAGGTTATCAATGTATAGATCAGTTATGGTTAGAGCTGTTTACAATTGGCAGTACGCAACTCTTCACATCTACGAACAGAGCACCGTAGCCGGTGGACTAATCTGTTCATTGATGATTTAAATTCTACAGCAATTCTAGAATCACAAAAGACGGATCCATAATCGTACGAGGTATTAAAAATTGACAAAACAGTACTGAGTATCACAGTACGCCAGCCCTTCGATTACTTTGTTCACTAATGATTTAAGTTCCTCAGCAATTCTAGAATAATCAATGTATAGTACATATATGGCGAGAGACATTTACAATTGGCAGTGTGGTACTTAGTACATCCACCAACAGAGCACTGTAGCCGTTGGATTAACCTGCCCACTGAGGATATATATTCTACTACGATTCTGGAATGATGAATGGATAGATCAATTATCACTGTAGATGTGGACAATTGACAATGCAGTACTGAGTGTAGTCCTCCACATAATACATTATCCATTGGATTATTCAATTCGCTGGTCATCTGTGTTCTTCGGCAATCCTTGAATGATCAAGGGATAAATCAATTATAGCTGGAGATATTAACAAGTGACAATATAGTACTGAGTAACCATCTACGTGGTACTGTAGCAATTGAATTAATCTATTCGCTGATCATCTAATCTGTACAACAATATAGAAAGACCAATGAATAGATAAAGTTCCGCTACACATATCGGCAGATGGCAATACATTACTGAGAATGGCAATCTACACAGTACTACAGCAGGTGGACTAATTTATTCACTGAACACCTAAGTTGTTCAGGAACTCCAGAATGTGCAATGGATAGAGAAATTGTCGCTCGGGACACCGACAAATATCAGTATAGTACTGAGAACAGCCATCTGCACGGAACTATATCAGACAGATTGATCTGTACACTGATCTTAATTCCAGAGCTATTCCATAATAACTAATGCATACATTAATTGTGTCTAGAGTCTTTTACAATTGACAATACGGTAATGCGTACAGCAACCAGTACAGAACTGTAGCCGTTAGCTTAATATATTCACTGACGATTCAAATTCTATTGCGATTCTAGAATGATCAAAGGATACATCAATTGTAGCTGGAGATATACACAATTGACAATACTGTACTGAATATAGCCATCAACATATGTCTGCAGCCATTGTATTAACCTATTGCCTGATCATCTACGTTCTTCAGCAATTCCCGAATGAATAGCGTTAATCACTGAATAACGCACAATTGATGCTTTTTTAGCGCAGTTTGAAAGCAGTTTTAGCGAATGTTTAGAAAACTTTAGACTTTTCGATGTAAAGTCTTACTACTGCTTCGGAACTGCAACGAATAGGATTATTTCAGTAATATCACACAATTCATGCAATTGCAGCGCAGTTCGATTGCAGTTGTGTTGTCTGCCAACCTTTACTTACTCGCATGGCGCGCGACACTAACCGTACTGTACTCATTAAATATACGAATCTATAGCTCAAGAGCGATCCAATAAAGGACTTGTACTCCATAAATATAAGAAACTATAGCATAAAACAGATCCAATAAAGGGCAAATTATAAACTAACAAATATTTCGTAGCATAAGGCGCAGCCTGCAATATGGGAATAAGAGACTCCTGCAAAAATATCTGCACGAAGAATAAGTGGAGTCAGCGTAACACCGCTTAATGTCTAATATACGCGTGAGCATTTTGGACGTATGGAACGAATGAAACACATATAATAAGAAACATAAATGTAGGAACAAATTACACAGTAATTATAACAGATGAAACGAATGCAAGGACAATGCTAATACTGCCGCACGAACTCTAATAAGAGCCAAAATTAAACGAAGAATACATGAGAGTTACCCTGAAGCGAGCATAGCGACGCCAAGCGCGGAGAATGAACAAGGCATTCGCACATAACAACACGTAGCAAGCCATGTGCAGAAAACCGCCAAGTCCTTCCCACAAGATAACACGCCCGCCGGAGCTGGCGTTACCGTCACTTGCCGGAGGCGATATAACATTGGCGTCATCCACGCATGCTAGAGGCGAGATAAGTTTCACGTCAACGGCGCATGCCAGAGGCGAGGTAAGGCTGATGTGACCCCCGTGTGAGACCCAGGGCCTAGGTGACTAGTCGCTTGATATCAAGCAGTGGAGCCGTGTGAACCAGCGTGCCGTGTGCAACATCATGCCACCTTAAGAGGAGCAGCGGACACCGAACGCGGAATTCATATGTCCAGTTCAGTTTTAGCCGTCAGGCGTGTCAGTCGCGACGTCAACCAACACACTCGGAGAAGCCAGTCACCTTAATCAGACAGTTCGGTCGTGAATCGGAAGCCTTTAACCAGCGAACGTTTTGCTACAATTGTACCACTGTAACTTTACTAAAGTATTAGAATATTATCACGTTTTTACCGTAATTCGAGTGTCAAACTTGTGAATACTTGTGCATCTTAGCAGCGAGGCAGGACGGTCCACAGAAGCCAAACGCAGCCACAGCAGACTTCTCCGTTTCCAGCACCGACCATAATTACCGAGCTGCGCCTCGAGTCGCCCTTACTCTCCTCGACAGCAGACGCATCCTCGACCAACACAGTGGTAACGCTCTCACTCGCATTATTTAACTGCGAACTCATCAACCTCTAAAATTCGCAGCGCCAATCGTAGATGGGAAAGTGAGGCATTATCTACAAACAGTGATTCAGAGAGATCGGGAAATCAAAGCGCGACACGTGCAGAGCTACATTTCCTAGACAGTTGGCCAAAAGAGGCATTATACACCCATCCGTTTCCGTGCTTTAGCCTTCCTTTATCAGGGCGACCCCCCTGGACGTGACAATTTGTTGGCAGCGGAAGTATAGTGTAGTCCCTTATGGTGCACCGAAGTATCCATGAGCATCGCTCCAATACTTCACCCCTATGCCTCCGCGCTACCTTTCTGTGTCTTTTGTTGATTTACGCATATAGCCATAATGCCAACTACCCGATCTCAGTACAGAACGATCGATAAAGAAGCGACAGGCCTCCATCAAAGGCTTCGGGATGAAGATAAACTGCGGAAAGGACGCAAACTACTGGAGGACGAGACGAAGTCGCACGTTAAAAAGAAGAAGTAGAGATGTAGCGGCTCGAAGATGCGGAATACAAACGTGAAATAAAAAACCCCAGAGCAGCCTACCGCTGTACCCCGAATCAGGCACACTATTTATCCGTTGTGATCGAGCGCAATGACGCAGACGACATGTCGGTTAATAGAGCTCTCGGCAAATTACCACTCTGGCTTGAATACGCCGGTTCTCTCTTACAGTCAGGCGTTAAGACGATACAGGGACATGCTGACTCCGGACTCAGAAGCGACTTTTGCCAGACTCCTCGAGAAGAACCTGAAAGGACGCACCTGCAGCAAAATTGAGGGGTGCCATTTCGAATCAGTTTCGAATCTGCGCCAGGCTAAAGACGAAATTTGACAGACCACATTGTGACGAATTACGCAGGGGAGAGTTAGCACTGCTAAAGCAGGAACACCCATGGGAGCGTGCAAGATAATATAAGTCGTATGGACGATTTGAGGAGCGCAATCCCTGAATATGACCATGCTGAGGTGCAGAGGATCGACGAGATAACTCTACCCTGGTTTACTAGAGGCATTGGTCCCAATTTACGAACGGAACTTAGACGCCGCGATATGGAGCATATCTTGGAAGCGATCAATATCGCCTAAGAGTTAGCCCTCGTTTTTGAGTATTACGCCGACTGGCACAGGACTAAGCGCATCTCCTACTCCGACGACGACACATGTTACCGCGACAACATCAAACCCTCACGACTGCCTCAATCGACGAACGCTCAACCACATCACGTAGCCAGATAACATTAAAGACGCGTCGAAAGCGTTAGACGAAACTATTACCTTAGAAAATAGCTGGAGTACCCTACGAGGAATCGAGAACCCTTCCGTAACTCGCGACCGCAGCAGCACATCGCGGGCACATTTATTCTGTACACGCGTAAGCCAACGGGATCCGAACACACATTGCGTTAGGATGACAAACCGCGCACCACCTGGAATCCAGACGATGATAAAACTTTCAGAAATCCCGCAATCCGTGAATATTAACAAGATGGCGAAGCTGAATCTACACAGGATCACGAAAGAGGTGGTGAAGACACTAGGATCTACAGAGTTGGAGATCGTCAGCTCCAACCAAAAGTTTCACGTTTTACCGAAATCTTTCTCGATCCCCACGGAAGGAATCCTCTGGTCCGCCTTCCATACCCAGGGGGCAATCAGTTCGTTTAAACACCGATCACTCGAGCTAGGTGGTGAGGTGTCTCCGTTCGTGCCACGGCTGTCCAATTCCGCTTTGATCACACTGGCACCGAGATTGGTGACAAGCATCACGGTAGACGTGAGCGAACCCGAATACGGCAATATTAGACGGACATGCCCCAAAGATATATACAATCGACTGCATAGCGGAAAATTGTAACGGAGCAGCCGTAATGGGCTGCGCTCACATTAACGTGGTTCTGATATTCCGATCGCGAAACCCAAATTGATTTTGGAGGGTATCAAAGTAATTGTACCTCAAGACGCTCTAGCGAAGCCCCCTCACGCCGGTAAGTTCAACCTCACAGCGCGACGCAGCATGTCGCTATTTCACTGTAAGTTGTCAGCGTCCCCAACACACGACAGAGCATAACGAATATTGAAGGGATTCGGACATAATCACCAAACCGCGGAGCAACAAAAGCATGTACAAACTCTCATTGCCCAACACCACGACCTCTTCTACCTCGAGGGGGACGAATTAGGATGTACCTCCACTGTCCAAAGTGAAATTGATCTCACGGACGATACTCTAATCTACGTGGGATTGTACCGGTACCCTCCTCGCCCCGTGCATAAAGTGGAGTTTAACGAACAGATGAGGGAACTACTGGAGGAAGACATCTTGACCCCATCCAACTCCCCATTTAACGCGCCACTCTGAATTGTCCCGAAGAAATCGGTCGATCCCGACACTAAAAAGTGTCGAATGGTCATGGACTTCACAGCCTTAAAGGAGCGATGGACGCCCGATGCATGTGCCCTCCAGAAGATTTCCAGAATGTTAGATCGACTAGGGGAAGCGCGAAATATTTTAGTATATTCGATTCAATTAGTGTGCCCCACCAGGTTCCCCTGTACACAAACGACGCAAACAAAACTGTCTTCTCTACCTCATACGGACATTACGAATTCAGGCGTATGCCGTTTGGCCTACGCAACGCCCCGCTGCACTCCAGCGTTGCACGGATTGTGTCCTGTCGGGAATTCAGTGCACGGAGTAATCCGTATACTTAATGACATTGTAATATGCTCGAATTCCATACAAGGGCTCGAAAAGGAGTTTGAGTAACTCGCCGGCAAACTGCGCTCGGCAAACCTGAATCTGCAGCCTTCGAAGCGTGGCTTTCTCCATAGGGAGGTTGTCTACTGGGGCCATAAAGTATCAGAACAGTATGTATAACCTTGCTCAGAAATGGCAGCCGCTGTGAAAGGATTCCCGGCCCGGAAACCCCTAAGAACATTCGCGAATTTCTCGGACAGGCAGGGTACTACCGCCGGTTCATAAACAAACATCCTGCCCCGTCAAACCGCTCACTGACCTACTTAAAAGGGATAAAATATATACCTGGACAGGAACGCGACAACTGGCTTTCGACACGTTATGGGGCGCGCCTTCCTCGAAACCCCTGCTGGCCTACCTGGATTTCTCTAAACCGTTTAACGTAACCACTGACGTTTCTGAGTAAGCCTTGGGGGCCGACCTAACCCAGGTCGAAATACGCAAGGACAGAGCGATAGCGTACAACTCTCACCGCCTCCGAGGTACATAGCGAAACTACTCAACTACGGAGAAGGAATATCTAACTGTAGTCTACACACTTCATTGTCTTCGACCCTATTTATTTGGCCGCGGTTTCTACCTCATTACCGGTCAGAGGCCCCTGGTTTGGATGAATTCGGTGATGAAGACGACCTACTGACTACTGCGGTGGTGGTTGAAGCACGCCGAGTATGAATAAAAATCGTGTGCAAACCTGGAGAACAGAACCTGAACGCGGACGCACATTCGAGGATCACCGTTGCGGTACTGCCGGTTGACGCAACGGACGACACACCGCCCTACATTCCTGTATTCGGAGCCTCCTCCACTCCAACGAATTCAGGTGATACCACTCGCTCATTTCCTGACATGGCGGTCTTCGAAAGCCGCAACCCTCCGACCAAAACGAAACGGACAATCACCCAGACGAGAGACCACTTAATAACGAGGAATGATAACATCGCGTGCTTCATTACACGGGACGGACGGCCTATTGACGTGAGCGCGAGAGACTCGAACATCCATCGCAGGCTGGTAACCTCAAATGATCTGGTGATCAGGGGAGCAAAGGTGAATAGGGCTAAAAAATATCTTCAGACCCTCATCCCGCTAAAACCTTCCCCAGTACACTCCGCCGACACCACAGACCTATTGGAGGCACTATGCAGCCTGTGTGACGATGCCACCGAAATCGGGCTAAGAACCATATCTATCCCAAAGTCCGTAATGGAACAAGTACCGCACCAAGAGATTCCCGAACACCTCCGCGAACCTTCCTCCGATACCCCCGCTCTAATCATCCTTTGTTCACACGAGATTCAAATTCTCCAAATTCTGTTCGCCACGGCATGGTCGCCGAGAATCACATCTCCGCCGTCGCAGAACACAAGGATGCCGCGAAGTCATAGAAGGGGATCTGCGAAAACTACATTCATTCCTCCTTTTACGCTAGACATAGTGAAATACGTCAACAGCTTCCATAGCCGCCAAATGCAAAAATTATCGTAACATAAGACCCTCCAAACAATGACCCCTGCTGGCGCACCGGGACAGAACTTTGATAAAATCTTTCGATGGACGTTTTAGGACATCTACCGACGCCACAAGACGTGCGGTACATCTTTACAATGCGAGATTTATTAACATTACATAGCGCAACCATATCCCTGGAAAACGGCAACACAATAAAGGCCGCGAATGCCCTCGTGAACAAACATATTTGCCGATTTGGTACACCTGTATCAATACTAACAGACCAGTGGTGATACTTCATTGACTCCCTAATCACGCACACAGCCAGAAAATTCCGTATTTCCCAATCTGCTAACGCTGCGTTCCATCCACAATCAAACGGGTCGATCGAAAGGTGGCACCAGGTGTTTATGGACTATCTAAGGCATTATATCGCTAAGAATGCTTAGAATACATTGGTCGACCTCGCCATGTTTTCTTACAACACAAGCGTACACGAAGGGACACATTTCATGTTGTAGGAGGTAGACGTCGGTAAACAACCTCGCCCCTGTCTGTGGACAGTCCACCAGTCCTAACCTCCGACGAGTACTGCAACGAATGCTTACGTGACTTGCAATCGCGACCAGCATTTACCCAGGACTCTCGGCATAAGAGAATTCGTGTATATCCCATCAATAACTTTAAATTAGCGCACTGCACTTATACTGCATAAGATTAATATTAAGCATGCGAGACTCCCCTCGCTGGAAACAAGCACCACGCCACCCACTATACAATGCCACTCCCCTGTCGCAACAACTGGTGAATGCGAACAGCCGAGCGAAACACCCACGCAAATGGATCTCAGCAGAGTTACGCCCATCTCCACAATCCTCCACATCGCTGGAGACCTCGTAGGCTACGATTGCGGGGGTCAGACGCTGAACGCAACATTGTTTTCACTAATTGACGAGCACAGGTGCGAAATTACGACAGAAGACACCAGCACCACGGAAAGACGTGTTCAGCTGCTCCAATTGCCGGAATACAGTAATGCGAAGTTAACGCAATACAAAGTCCAAATCGACAGGAAAATATACCACTACGTGATGCACACCCACACATCGGCCGTAGAAAACGATGGAGAAAAGTACCTATTAACATTATGCACGTAGCATGCTAATTAATACGGGCACATTATGTATTACAGGAACGGTGATATTAACAGGCCATAAACCGCATGTAACGGAAAGTAGTGGAGTCACAGTGCAGGTGACTTACGTACAGACGGTACCTGCGCCGCTACAATATACAGCGACCCATACGACACATGGACCAACAAGGTGTACCAAGCCATGTTAAATATCCCTACACAGGACTATGCAGGCACCGTAGACAAAAAACGGCGAAATCATCTTACGTTCTGGCAAACGGTGTACCCTGCTATCGGGAAGCTGCTTGGATACCCAAGACGGCGACGCCTTATGTAGTCCAAAGCCTAAAGACCATTGCTGCATCAGCGGCTACGACATCTTGTACCAAGGTAAGGCTTTGGTCACCACGGCATCAGGTCATCCAACAGTTTGCTCCGTGACGACACAAGGCATAACATTTGCCCCAGAGAAGACTAAGGAAACCTCAATAAGCGGATATCAACTAACAAAGAAAGAACATCTAAAAGTTTTCATTTTAGAAACAGGCAACTGTCCTTTCGAAAGCAAATCAAAACCAACTATCAAGCACGTGGACATCTTCATCTATGTAAATACAAAGCTTATATATGCAGAACGGCGGATCCCTGGTCAAATGTCAAATTTACACATGTAC
Source organism: Eufriesea mexicana (assembly GCF_001483705.2). Lineage (NCBI taxonomy): Eukaryota > Metazoa > Arthropoda > Insecta > Hymenoptera > Apidae > Eufriesea > Eufriesea mexicana. Next base: position 287,542 of record NW_016910026.1, read on the forward strand.
ATAATAGATACGAGATGTAAACTACAGGCGCAATTAATCTAAACGCCTTGGCGCAAATGGCCCAGGAAATGGTAGCTATTGCCACTATGTGGGCACGTGGGAACCTTGCAATACCTTCAGGAAAATAAAGAATATAAGAATCCGTCGCAGAAGCCGTGTCTCGCGATACAGATTATGGGAACACATAGCATAAGTGACAAGTAAGCAGAGTAAGTGCAAACAGCATGACACAGATCAACTTGTGAAGCCAGTACGAATATTGTCGACAAATGGAGCGAACAATGCGAATAGAATAAGGAATGAAAAATGTAAGAACAACTTATATAATAGTTGCAACTATTGTAATAACTATCCAAGCAATACTAATATACGCATCCGAACTGTCATATGAATCACAGCAAAGGTCGAAATTATATGTGCAAGTACTAATGCGAACGGAGTATATACGAGATTCGCTGATGAACCCACAGTGGAGCCATGCGCGGAAAGATGCCAAATCCTTCCCACGCGTTCGAGACATGACATCGCGGAGCCAACCATGCGCAGGAGGTCGCGAAGGCCTTCCCACGAGATAAGGCACCCACCGGAATTGACGTCACCAGCCACGCACAGGAAGCCGCGAATGTCTTCCAACGAGAATGCGCGCCCACTGGAGCTGGCGTCACCGTTACATTTTAAAGGGGGAACGGTTGACGTCTTCCAAGCGTGAGAACATGGCCTACGTGACCAACTCCATGACCTCACGTAGTAGTGTCGTGTGAATGAGTGGGCCGTGCGGAATACCACACTATCTTAAAAAGAGCGGTGAACCGCAGACGCGCAGTCAGTTCCGTCAGTTAGAGTTCAGCAGCCAGTCAGTACACTTGGAGAAACCTATCTCGTTGGACTCGAGTCGAAGTCTTAAACCCGCGAGCGCTCTAGCGAACACTTTACTTTTAAATGTGCACTGAATTCTAGTGTATCATGTATTAGAATCCAGCTTCATTTTCCCAAACTACGAGTGTTGAACTTGTGACCACCTCACACGCATCCCATCCTACCATACTTCTTGGGATGGTGGCAAGAACATCTCCAGGGACAAACCGTCGCACTCTCATACGATTCCGTCCCAGCACCGACCTCATTACCGTGCTGCGGTCTCGAAACACCCTGACGACTTTAGGCAGTGAATCCACCCTCGCGCAACCCAGTGGTCGAATCACAGCTCGAGCGCTCACACTTTATCTGCGAACATTCCGGGCCCCAAAGATTGCGACCCCCATGCTAAGTAGAAAACGTTATTTGTGAACCGTGATTTAGATCGAACGAAGAATCAAGCGCGAGCCCGTGCATTGCTCGAAAAATCTAGTCTGCTGACCAAAAGAGACACCTTTCACCCATCCGTTTCGAGGTATATTTCATTTATATATATATATGAAGACGATGCACCGGGACGTGACAATGCGGATTATTTCTGAGTGCCATGACCAGCGGTCTCACGATGTCGGGGGATATTTTGTCGAAAGCCTGTCCATTAGGACTATGGGTTGCCGTGCTTTCTTTGGAGTCTGCATACGAACTTGGCAACTTTTGCAATCGGTCACGAATTTTTGGATGTCAGCTTTTATGGATGGCCAGAAATATAGCTCTCGAATTCACTTATGCGTCTTGGTTATGCCCTTATTAACTGCAAAGGCCGAGGCGTGGATTTCCGCGATGATATCCTGGCGGATGGTTACAGACTGAATTTGGCCGTCATGGGGGCAACGTACTATGAGCATTTTGGTGGTTGAGGATAGCTTTACTAAATATTTTGTGTTGTGTATCCGGATGTATCCGTGGTCACGTTGAAAGGACGAGTGAGGTAGGGATAGGCGAGAATTGGTTCCCTACATAGGACGTTCCGAAGCATGTCGAATGCTTGTTGTTGTCTGTCCGCGTAAATTTGTTGTCTTCCTTTAATAATTCTCTCAGTGACTTGAATATGTGGTAGAATTTTGAAATGAAGCGTCTATAATACCCCGCGAGACCTAGAAACTCCTATATTTTCCCTTAACTTTTCTTATATGTTTTCGTAACCGCTACTTCCTTATGGAGGAAGCTGCATTACGACTGCAAGTGTTTCTGATTTGCTGCCCTTAGCCTGTCCGTGAGTTTGTCGAATTTAAAACGGCATTCCCTAAGGGAACTTCAATATATATGGATGCCATCGAGATACACAAAAAGGACTGTACAGTGCAGGCCCGTGAGGATGCAGTCCACGAGCCACTGAACTGTTTCCGGGGCGTTTCATAGGCCGAATGCCATTCGTATGAATTCTTAGTACCAGAATGGTGTTGAAAACGCGGTCTTCGGCGTGTCTTTAGGGCGCAGAGGTACCTAATGGAAACCGTTTATTCAGGTCGATACATCTAAAATATTTCACAAGGTCTAGCTGGTCTAATATTTCGGAGATATTAGGCAGTGCGTACGCGTCCGGGACCGACTTCTCGTTATGCACTCTATAATCTATTACCATACTCCATTTCCTATTTTTGAGGCCCTCTCTCTTTTTGGGAGCAATCCATAATGTAGAATTATTTGGGGAATAAGTTTTCCAGTAGCTCATACATTTGCTCGTCGATCACGCGTTTATGAATCGTCGAATATATATACTGCCGCGTGGTTCCGTGTATATCGTCATTTAACCTTATTCTACTACGATCTGCCATGCTAACACGTCCCAGTTTGTTAAATGGAATATGTAGCGAAATTTCCCTATTAATGATTTCAAGTGCTCCCATTCCTCGGGATTCAGATGGTCCACCTTTATCTCCGAAAATATTGACACAATTCGGCTACGTCTAGCCTGTAGAGTGTGATCTATTCGCGATTTCTTGCGGAAAATCAGAATGGAGGAGCGACAGGTAATACTTTCCCTGGACGCAGCGCCACCTACTCTCAGAGAAGGGCTTACCTGCTCGAGGGATGGAAAGGTATCGCAGACATGAGAGAGTTCGTGAAGCATCATACGCGGCCTAGCTATAGTTTTAGGGGTTTCGCTAATGTTTGCGCATAAAATATATGCTGTGCCGGAGCGGTTTGTTGCTAAATAATCAAATGTTACTATATTAGGCGCAATGACCACTTTTTGCATGTAACCGTAGACAGGTCCGTCAACTTCTACCGCAGCGCAGCTTATTGCCCTTGATGTCAGCATTATCGTAATGGGCGTATGTCTTGCCGGCTAGAGGAGGAATGGGGTCTCTACTTATTTCAGTTTCAGGGATTTTTCCACGTAGGGTATCACGGCGCCTTGGGCAAGAAAGGCTGGTCCAAGAATCCCTTTCGCGATTATCGGGTAGGAATACGGGACGATGTAGAATTTACTTGAGGTTTTGAAAATTTCAATATGCGCAGTGCCCAGTTTTCAGACCTCGTCCATGATGATGCCTTGTAGTCTTAGATTGTCGGCATTGTCGACACCCGTTGAGAGGTAGATCGGGGACAGCTTGATTAGATTGAGCTCGGAGATTGTGTCAATCATTAACTTGCTGGATTCTATTAGTTGGAGGGGTATTATTTCGACGCTGAGTATCGCAGAGGTTTTGGTGGCGGCGGCGTTAGCCTCTATTGCCCCTGGCGTTCCTTGGCACGCATTGATTCTACGGCTTCGAACCGGCGTAATGGTTCCTCTCGCTATGGGTTCTTGATCGGCGGAAGAGCATCTGCTTTTTCCGGATATTCATTTTCTCGTCTCCTACACTCATGGATATCGTGGCCGTGTATTCGGCAGGATGTATACTCCCTATCATGGTTCCGCATGGATATCTTTCTTGCCTGTCTCGAATCCTGACGCGGAGAAGTGAGAGACTCATCCGTTTTCGCCGGTAGCCTACAGTTTGGGGTATAAAAGGCGGAGCTGCTCGCGAGTCTTGGAATGTTTCCCGAATCTGCAGAGAGTATTCCTGCTTATATTATATAATTCGCCCTCAGATATCCCTCGCTCCGTCAGCCTAATACAATTTTTTGACATATTCCTTATTTTTAAAATATTGTTTGATGTATTGTGGCTATCATATACGTCTTACATGCTATTTAAAGTTATAATATATGTACTTACAATTCTTTATAATTATTTAATACGCCTATGCTTATTCTATGGTTATAATATTGCGCGAGTTATATTAGTTTCAATTACTTATAGGTCCAAGTCTATTCGCTGTTCATACGGTATGCTATGTCATTGGACGCCAGCGTGAGATGCAACACGTACAATTTCAGTATAGTTTCAGTACCATTTTGTAGTAGTTTTAGCACAACTTCAGTATATCATGAGAAAACTTTTAGTACAGCCTTAGATCAATATCAGATCTGCTTAATTGCAGTTTTTGCACCGCTTCAGTGATTCCTGATTACAGTTTCAGCTCATTCACAGAAAATCTTCCGTTCATCTGCAGTAAAGTTTTAATACGTCTACAAAACAACTTCACAACAGCTTCATTGTAGTTTCCTCTTACTTTACATACAATTTCGATGCTGTCCAGTACTATCTTATAGCGGTTTGAACACCGCTTCAGTACATCTTGAGAAATGTTTTGGTACATCTTCAGATCAGTGTTATATCAGTGTTACTCTAAATTTATTGACAAAATAGTTATTCAACCTTAATCCCCTTAAAGTTGAACATGCAATAATTTTTTTATTGTCCAGTTCAAAATTTGCTGAAGTTCCAGAATATAATACTGTCAAACATCAAATAAATAAAATAAAATTTTTAATATTTAATTCTAATATTTTTTCATAACGAAGTATGAAATAAATACCAGCTGTTACTAATCTTGGTCCGGAGGAGAAGCTATTATTGCCACTACTAGCCACGTATAAAACTGAATTTATGCTCCTTTAGTAAAAATTGTTAAATAAATATCATTATGATAAATAAATTTGTTATATAATGTTAAATATTGATTACCAAACACTATTTTCATTGATGTTAATATTAATAACGAACAATCTTATAAACGACTTAAATTAATTCTTGATATAGCAGAATTGAAAGATTTTCTCTTTTCACAAAAAGTAATTAAGCATTAATAAACTAGTCCTAACACATTTTATCCAATAATAGCAGATTACATATTAGATCTAATAATTAAAGAATATATCGAATATAGCAGTAAAATTGTTAAATAACGAGAGAGTTTGATTAAATTATTCTCTAAAGTAATGTATCTAATTATATGTATTGAAATTATTGAATTAATAATGGAAACTAAAAATGGAAATATTATACCTCTGAATCTAAATAAATTATAAAATTAAATTTTATTGATTTTATTCCATAAATGTTTCATTATATAATATTAATAACTTTGTATATTATAATATATAAATTTGTTATTATAGACATTGAACTATATGAAAGTTAGGTAATACAGGAAAATTTTAATTTTAAAATGATTTGAGGTAGTATATTCAAATTATAAATATCATACATCAGTGTATCTTTATTGAGCTATTTGAGTCAATTTAAATTAAGAAATAGAAATTAAATACAAATAAATATAATGGCATCGGTGTAATAATAAAATTAAGCATTTTATTAATATTCCACTTATAATATATAAATTAAAATATTAAATTCCATGATTAGTAACTAAGGAAATATATCAAATAAATAAATCTTTATAAACTATATAAATTAGAAATAAAGTAAGAATTTTATACCGAAAAATTGAAATTATTAATAATATAACTTCTCTAACCAAATTAGAAGTGAATGGTAAAGATATATTGGATGAAAATGATATAAATCACGTTGAAGTTACTCAAGGTATTAATCTTTGCCTAATTAGTTATTATTAAACTTCTAAATAATACCTTTATGAGGAAGAACACGGATAAAATATTCCGATAATTGAATTGAAAATAAAACAAAATTTATTTTGTTTAAGAATTAGTAAATATTGAAGTAACGTTTGACAATTCGATATTAATATTAAATTGGTACTTTGAGTATTTTTTTATTATACGACATAATATATAGAATAGGCTTCTTACATCTAATATGTTATAATTAATAAGTACTTTTAAGAAAAATATAGTTCCACAAATAATGCTATCTAAATAATTTCATTTACGTACTGCACATTCAATGTATATATTAATTAATTTTAATTTTGTATTTGCTAACTTAAATTTTAATGTAAATGTAACAATATAGAAAGATGAAAATTAATTTGATATATTTATTCGAAGTATTTGGTCCAATAACTGATTATAATTATTTCCCTAATCGATTCGATCCAATTTTTATTTCTCCTAAAATATCTAAATTAACTTCAAGTCGATATAATTTAATTTGATTTCAACTTTCGCTTGTCAACATTAATTTCTTGTATTGTAAAAAATTCTTAGAATTTTTTTTTAATAACTTAGTACCATAAATTCACCTCTTAATTTAATGAATTTTATAGTAATTATTGAATTAATGAGAAATATTGTACTACCAATAGCTTGCTCAATTCGATTTGCAAATTCAATTCTTTGGCATTTAATTCAAACATTATTCAGAAGTTCCTCAACAATTTTTTTATTGTTTATTTTCTCATTCTCTGTTAAAAATACTTTAATGATTTTAATAATTTTTTTATCACTTATTCTGGCTTACGTATTTTCTGTATTGACACTGTTATATTATTCAGAATATTGAACTGGAGATAGACATTAATGAAAAGTTAAAGAATTTAATTTTCCATTTCGTTTAGTATCATTCAGTCCTTGAACATTACTAATTCCTTTAAGACAAAATGAATTGTGTAAATAGTGTAGAATATGACTTATATACATAATATTTAAAATGTAATTTTTTCATAATTGAGTATAATCATATTAGTAACAATATGAATATGATATAGTATTTGCGAACGGAAATATCAAGGAATACAACCATGTATTAGTAATATCATTCATTTTTTAAAGTATAGACCAATTTCATTTATTTCACTATTCTGACGTAACTGTATCTTTCTGGCACATTCTTCTAATCGTTTGTTATCAACATTCGCAATAAACTCCACTCGCACATATTTATGTCATACCAAATAACTTTCATTTACTTTACCTTAATCACATTCTCAAATATAAGACATACAGTCACACCCTTATAGATCCAATAATCACAAATTGTGTATCTAATTGACGTAAACATAACATTCTTAAAATTAGTATTACTATTAACCTAATTTTTAAAGTATAACATTTAATTTTTTAAAAATAATTTTTAAAAATATATATAAATCGTGATAATCCAAAAGAAGGAGCTTCAACGTGTGTTATTAATAATCAGGAATGTACTAAATATATAGAAGTATTCAGATATTAATGTTATAATGATGCAATTAAATTTATTTGAAATTTTAGTTATCATTTCTTATTAATAAATATAAAATAAATATGAATAAAAATCAAGAAAAGGTTATAACATAATATATTAAATAAAGTCTAGCTAAAATCCGATTTATTGATAATCCTCCATTTGCTAATAACAAAAAAATTATCAACTATTTTGCATCTAATATAAAATGAAAGAAAAAGAAAATTATTGACGTAAATAAGTATAATATAACCAATATTACAAAATAATTTAGTAATAAACATTATTTATTTCCTTCATTTATATTTATAAAAATTAATGAAAGAATTCATAAAGTTAGAATTACTAAATTGGAAGAATAAAATCTTGAACATCAATTTAATAAACAAAATATCCAATCGAATCAATTAACTTTAAGTAAAAGTATAAAAGTTTATAAAAGTAATGAATTAGAATTTACATATAAATTAAACGTTAATATAAGAATAATAATAAATAAAATTATTAATTCTCTTAACACTATAATTTAAATTAATTAATTGAATTTGTTGATGACCATGTATGTAATTTATTCTAATTATTAAGGACAATCCTAGAATAGCTTCTCCATCTGAATAAATTAAATATACTCAAAAAATTCATCCATTAATATTTGTAGTAATTAAATTTATTAAAATTGCTTATAAAATAAATTACAGCTAAAAAATCTATAAATAATTATTACAATTAAATAATTTTATGGAATGCGATCAATATGCGATCGATGTGTGGACCGCGCTGAATAGGAACACGGCCCTGCGCATATGCGCGATGAACGCGCGCAGGGGGCGTTCGTCGTCTGTCTAGTATGGTGCAAGAGCAATTGCGACCGGTGTGTGCCCGCCACCTGCTTGCGGTGAATGTCCCGTCATTACTTTGTATTTTGCTTCCTTATTTTATTAATAAATCTCAACAAAAAATATGATTTACACCACAAATTTCTTGACATTGGCCAAAACATGAACCAGCATGTAAAATAAATTAAATCGATTTAATCAAAAAATATGATTTACACCACAAATTTCTGGACATTGGCCAAAACATGAACCTGCATGTAAAATAAATTAAATCGATTTATTCGACCAGGAGTTATATCAATATGAACGCCCAAAGACGGAATTGCTCAAGAATGAATTACATCAGTTGATGAAACTAATAAAGATGAAAGTAATTTTATTGGAACTACTACATACGATAATATGTATCAAGTAAATGAAATTGATCAATTATAGTATAAGTCATTATAGAAGAATCAAATACAAGATTATTAATTTCTGGATACTCATATGACCAATATCATTGTTGTCCAACGGATTAAATTGAAAAAGAGAATTTAATAATTCGTCAATATAATATAAAATTTTTAAGCATGGAAGTCGAAGAAATAACAAAACAATGAAGGGAGTCGGTTATTTACGTTTAAACCAATCTTTATTTATGCTAAAATATATTGATTAATGTCAAGTCGGTAAAATTAAATTTCATTACACTTTTTACATATTATGTCTGACAACAATTTACAAATGAAATTCAAATAATGTTATTCTTCTAATTTTATTATTTTATATACCTTTATAGCATTTTTTACATTTCATTGCTTATATTTTTACCTCTGCTAGACATAATGTTGAAGAGAACCGATGAAGCAGTTATGGCTGTACACGACCAAAGGTATGAGAAATCCAGAACTTAGAAGGGCATGGAACGTACAAGAATATTTGAGACACAACTTGGCTGCTGGATTTACGCTGATCAAGTCGCATGTCCTGCGAGGCAACGATATTTGAAAAAATAGATGAAGGTGGAGATATTACGCTGGCTGATAAAGAGAGGGCGAAACTACAGTCACAAGCATAGGTGAGGTTGAAGTTGAAGAAAAAGGATATTGAAGGAAGGGTGTGACTAAAGAATGTTTTACATGTCCCAACGATTACCATTATTTATATTTCTTCAGCCATCATTAGAATGATTAATAAATTATCCACCAATAAATCATTCATTTCGCGAATGTAGAATTTCATTGTTAAATAAATGAAACTTTGTTATTACAGTAAAGTGTAATGAATTAAAAATTCAAGAGTATAGGATATTACAAAAATAATCATCAGAAAATATATATACATATTTTTTTTTGAAGATTCCAATTCTCTTTATGCAGATAATTTAATTCCTTCACGTAATTTTATCGTAATATTGATAATAACAATTATTCTTGTTACTATTTATTGAATTATGGATATTTTAAATAATAAAAGAATTAATTCATTTTTATTAAATGGATTACTTAATGGAAATTATTTGAACAACAACTCCTTTAATTGTTCATTATTTATTCCTTTTCCACCATTAAAAATTTTATATTACATTGATGAATTGTTAAATCCTACTTTCCAATTAAATCGATCGGACATCAATGATATTGACCACAAGAATATCCAGAATTTAATAACATTCAGTTTGATACTACTATAATGACATGCTATAATTGATCAATTTCATTTACTTGATACTGGTAAAAGTATATAGCAATTCCAGTAAATTTACCTTCACCTTTAATAGTTTCATCGGCTGAAGTAATTAATTCTCGAGCAGTTGCATCTTTGGGTTAAAAAATTGATGCAATTCCTGATGGAATAAATCAGTTCAATTTGTTTTGACTGTATCCAGGTTCCTGTTTTGGCCAATCTTCAGAAATTTGTGGTGTAAGTCATAGTTATATACCACTTGCATTATGTAGAACAACAATAAAATATTTTATAATTTGAGCTAAAAATAAAATTTCGTAACTGTGCAGTTTAGCGGCTTTGACCTAAACTCGTCTTCTTTCCGATTTTTCACAAAAGGCTTTATATATGCCTTAATCAGAAGTATAGGTCGGGGCAGCTTGTAAGCTTAATGTGCTTTTACTAGTTTTTTTTATAAAAGTAAATAGAATTGTTGAAAACTACGGAATGCACAGGTCGATCCCTATAATTTTTGAACGCCTTACGCGAGACGAGATTCTGAACAATTTTTATCTGATCAATAACTGCGACTTGGCCTTTATTTCCGAGATACTTGCAAAAATTGTTCACACTACCGCATTGACTTGCTTGTTGATTCATTTGTTACATAACAATTATTAAAATTAGGGATTCTATTTATTCTACAACTGAATTTGAATTTAGGAACACGGTATTATATGGCATCACTGCTGAAGTGCTGCTGAAAAATTACAGTGTAGTTGAACGTGTCACTGCACATATGAGTCATGATTCATTGAGATATTGTTGGCAAATTTTCAGGCAAACGCTGATAATTTACATGCAATATTCAACAGTTAAATATATAAATATAATTACTGTAATGCTCAGGTGTTTATCAACATTGTTACATTACTTAGTCATTATACTTCCGCAACATGAGCACTTTCCGTTCGGCAGATTTCAGCAAGGCAAGTTTAGCGTTTCGCAGTTACATTTCTGTACAGGATTTAAAGTCAATATATGGATATTAGGAAGCACAGAATTTGTTGAAACTAATTTGCGTTTAATACTACTTATAATACGTAAAAATGTAAAATTTTTAATTTCTCTAATTTTCAGTAGTTCTCTGTATTTTTCGATTTGCGAGTGTCCCGACTGCGGGGACTTTGGCCGCAAAGGGTTTATAAATTTTCTCATCATAGATCTACTTCATACACTCTCACCTATATGAATTGAAATATCATTAGCTAGCCACTAGGTGAAATCTCGTAGCTTCGTCATCACGAACAATTATTGGAATTTTATATTTTATTGGGAAATTCGGAATTTTCCCTACCTCCCGATTTTTACTCTATTTGCAATTATTTACATTTTATGGCCTCGATGAACTTGTAAATATTTCGGATAATTTCATTGTGCTATTATCGAATTATTTCCTTGATATTCGCGTATTGTTTGCTTCCTTCTTTTTTTATTTGCGGAAAAAGAGTAATGAAAAGTGTGCATCGAACGCGTTCAAAAATTATTTCACAGCCTCTTTTCAAAAATTGTCACAGTCGAGATGACAGGATAAAGTTCATAAAATATTCGTTTTAAATTATACAGTGACTGAAATATTTATATAACACTTGGATGAAGCATTTCCTTCCAAATAAGGGCAAAATTAAAAGAAAAATGCATTGTGCCTTTAACCGATAATCTTGAAATTTAGATCGATATCTTACATCATTGGTTATAAATATTTGTTCCTTGACGTCAATTATTTTCGGAGGTGTGACAAGTTCATCACACGATGAACTCACCCTTTTAATGAAATGTTTGATTGATACCAATGTATTGCAATATCAAGTATACCATTTATGGATTGACAAATATTTGTGAATAATGGCGAAATAATTCCCAGAAAAATTGTAAAATATATCAATCCATATTGTAGATAAAAACGACGTATATATTTAAATAATATAAACACCAGTTTATAAAGGAGAAGCAGGAACTGATGAACAACCACTGTGAGTACTACAATTAGCGAATTAACTATCCACTATTTACCCATATATTTCTAGATAAATGGATATAAAATTCTATACTACATATAAAATTATTATCTACTCTATTAACTATTTTCCTTTTTTTATTTTATTCCTTCTATTATGCATTCTGTTCCCTATAAATAGCAGTACCAAAGCTAATACTTTACCAAAACCATTGATCCGATGTCGTAAACTGAAAATTCTGGTATATAATTATATACCACTCGAAGAATCAAAATTTATAACTGGAGAAGGAAGATCAAGGACCACATTGCAGGTGGAGACTATTCTCGTTACGGCAATGAAAACAGATGGGTATAAATAAAGAGATCACCTCGAACATTCTGGAAGCTTCTTTCCAACTAAGTTTCTCAGAAATATATGTCAGGATCGGAACACGTTAGTCACGTAACGCGATCGTTCGATATATTCCTCCCCGTCCATTCCAAGCCGAACAAAATATCAATGTTACTCACAGAAGCTACACTTTGGAGAATGGCAACGTGAATAGGTGAAGGTGACCGCGATTGTATCGGGGTTTGTAAATTGGTATGGATATAGCTTTTGTGGATTTTCTTCGTTGCCATATTAACAGAAATACAATTTTTTTATGAATAGTACTATTTGTGGACGTGTTGTCATAATTAGTTTATGTACAGCTGTTGTTTATTTGGAATTGTATGCTAATGGTAACTTATTTAAATTTATTTTAAATAATATTTGGACAGTACTGTTATAAGACGTGTTAGTGAAAGTAGTTTAAGTACGATTTCTATTTATTCAGAATTAAAAGTTAATTAGTTATTATTTATACTTACATTTATGACATTAATATTAGGTCAATACTTACATGAAGTTTGGCCTTATTCAAAATTAATATTCCAAACGAATTGATTTATTTTGGTACCGTATTAACGAAGCGACTGATTGTACATAATTTATATATTTCATCTGCAGAATACGTTACGAGTATATTCTGTGCCATACTCGGTATTTTACACCATTATTGTGATTATAGTAATGGGATTGGAAATTTTACAAACGTTACTGTTTACTCGATTAAAATGTTTCAATTAATTGTGGTATCACGGATGTCATGATATCTGTAACATTATTGGCAAGGCTAATGGCAATACTCGCGATTCTTCCATTGTTTGCTTAACAGTAATATCGAAGTTTAGTGTAATGTATAGCACATTAGCGACCATTTACTGGAATTAAACCTTATTTGGAATTTACAATTATATGTAGTTATATTTTACTAGAGTAATATCTATTTATTCACACTTACAAATTGCTGTCTAATTTAACTCTGCATTTGAATGAAATTAGATTACATTATTTAATCTTGTTTTGAAGATAAAATAAATTTCATTTACCACAATTAATTCATATTACACTAATCTCTAAAACCTCTACACTGCGTTACATAAAAGATGTCATCTAGTTAAGTTGCGGGGCCATAGGCGTATTCCACTTGCTCCGCCTACAATCTCGCTAGCAATACCCACTCTTTTATGACACTCCCGAAACTTTTACCTCCAACTTCAGTAACATGTTACATTAATATATGCGTAAGATTCATGAAACACTTATACTCGAATAATATACTGTAAGTCTGTAAACATGAGAGCAAAGCATGATTATTTTCACCTATACTTCATAAATATTGAACACATATTTAATACGTTTCGTTTCATAAATGTGTGACAAATTTATTATTTTAAATTATTTGTATCGTAATGATCATTTCATATGATGGAGTTATTTAATTTTTTATAAAATGTATATCCCATATATTAAAAATATTTTTGTAGACAGTTTTAAATATATTAATTTGTCTATTTATTTCTGTTGTCTTGTTTTATAAAACTGACAATCAATTCCTATTATCAAAATATGGAAGGTTACCAATATTTTGAATTTAACATTATTTTTGTGCAACATGGGGAAAAGTGAAGCGCAGGGCAATACACAAAACTTGAGGCTACGTTCCCTAGAATTAGTCTGAATGCCTGACCACTCCTTTTAAAATAAATTTTTATGATAAATTGTTCATGTTATTGCATCATACTAGATGACCGTTTAAAAGAATCAAACGATGAAACATTGATGCCAAAAATGTGTGTATAGTACAATACGTTTGTTGCATAGTGCAATGAAATCTTAATCAAGATGCTAATTAGTAATTAGTAATTAGTAATTGGAAATAATCATTTGTTCGTCAGAAGAATCTGAGTTAATATACTTTTGGGACGAGTCTACGCTCTTGCATGCATTTGTTGCGTCCATCCCACTTTGTCTCGTTACTTCGTTCGCTTTCTTTGTCACATGGTGTTCTATGGCCGGGCTGACAGGTAAGGATCAGTTTTACCAATAAGGGACGCGTTTCACTCTACTTCTGCCATGATATTAGAATGGTTGGGGTGGTGGGGATTCAGTCCATATTTCTCAGATAACTTCTTTCATGCAACTAGAGTACTTTTTTCTGATATATACCATATCTACTTCTTATAATTTCTAATTCATAGGTATTACCCAAAATTCCACTATTTAAATGTATTATTTTACTACTTATATATTTTTTTGGACCCAACACTCCAATTCGCCAAATGTATCCATCATTCCTAACTTCCTGTGGGATTTCGGATTACTTACCTGAAAATAAAAGTTTTTCGAAAGTAGTATTACAATAGTGTACATAATAAACATTATAAGTAAATATATAATAGTGTAGAGTATTAATCAGTTGAGCATGTATTACTCAAATATTTTATTAATAATTAAAATTTATCATAAATGAAATTTTACCCAATTGCAATTCTTATCTCATTTCATTAAAAATGCTAACGATTTACAATACTTATTCAGATTATGATCAAATCAATTTTTCAACGATTTTTATGATCAATATAACAAATATTACCTTGGGGTAATATTCATGACAGGCCTTAAGCGTTATTAGAATATAATTGAACATAATTCAATACTATTGCATTGAGTAATTATGTTCACCTGACAACTTCCGTTTCATGGTATTACATGCCTGTTTTGAAGAAGAATTTATGTTACATAAATAATATACACATAATCATTGGATATAATACACTCTAAAGGTACAGTAACACATATGTGAGCAATTTTGGATGAATTTGATAACATAAAACATTAATGCATGCAATAAAATACAATATCAGACGACGAAATAATCCGAAAGCCATTATGTCCTATACGATATCGCGAATAGTACACGGCAATGCGAAAGTACGTTAATAAATCAGAGAAACAGCTGTAATGACCGTCAACGACTATCTCCCTCTGGACAGTAACAAAGTTATATAATTTTTCAACATGTTTTCCTGTCCTGCCTATTTTGCCCGGATATTTGTAATTCCGCTACCATACTTATATTGATATTTACGTTCAGCCCATAAAATTCTACCTCTGGGATCACGGAAACTGTATACCCATGAAAAGTTTAAGCATTTGGAATGACATATGTTAAATTGTTTGGATTTACAATATCAAATTTTATTCCTTGGGAAGAACTGTTCTAAGAGAGTAAACGCTTTTACAAACAAGGAAGTACTTCAAAGTAAGTACGAATGAAATAACATATGATAATATGCGAGGCAATATTAATATCTGGAAAACTTTTATTATAAAAATAATAATAATTTCACGAGGGTCTAATAAAAAACGGGAAAATTCAAAATTTATACTAAACTTCTCAATTTCACCTAATACTATATAGTTCAAAGGAGCATATTGTAAACCTCTTGCTTCAAAAAAAACTTCCAAAAGAAACGATAGAGCAACTAATTATAAAAGATAATAATATTGGTCATTTCCACTTGAAAATAAATTTCCTTTTATTAATAATAGCGATTAGAGGTGTGTATCATTATGACCTATCTAGCGTTTAAAATATTCCCTTGTTTGTCTAATCTCGCACAAAGTAGATTTTCCAAGGAAAGCATCGAGGAGTTATAGCCGGGGTGAACTGGTTGCTCATTCGGGGAGCACCAAAATTCCTGTAAACTGCATTGTGTACTGTAATACATTTCGTGGATGCTTTTGATGAATCATGTTTCCAAATTCTCAGATATCCGCTGCAAATAAACTAATCGAAATCGTAGACACACTGTCGAAAACAAAATAGAGTTGGATGACTATGAATATACCTGGTGGACTCGTATGCATTCGTGACTAGCCGACCATCCAGCTACGTTACACGAAATGGATTTTCCATGCATGAAATAATTGATTACAGTTGACAGGCTTCCCTTATGACCGAAAGCGAAATTCTGCCATTAATATTTCAGGGAAACATACGCCGATGATTCCGTATTACTGTCCGCGTAATGCATACTCCTTTCTCCCTTTTTATTTCATTTTGGATATAGTTCAATGGACTGATTGTCAGAATATAACGAGGAATTGTAAAATTGCTTTGGGTTTAAAATACAGCGTTTCGTTTGTTATCGTGTACTGTAATTTGTATGCATTTCTGCAAAATTCATAAAATTTTTTGAAGTAATATGTATGAATCGTTGGAAGAGAAATTGTTTGACAATATGTGGTACTAGCATTGTTAGGTATATTTTAAGTTTCTCTGTCGATGAATCACGTTTATTGTAAACGTTTATTATTAATCGTGTTTCCAAAGTATTATGAAATTTTTCTACTTCCTTATTAGTTATTAATTATTTTACAATTAATATTCTGTTACCAATTTGTCTCACTTGCCGACCACATAACCGAACCAAAATTTGTAAAAATATACAGATATTTCTCGTACATCTTACCTATCTTTCTGTATTCATCGACAAAATCTACGTTTCGAAAAATCTTCAAAACGTCTCCATTTTTATCTAACATCCAATTATCTACAAGATAGGAAGATTAACCCAATGGAATCATAGGCACACGATTTGATATTATCACAGAATAGTTACTCCAAGCTGAAATATCTTCCACCTATATTTTTGCCAGACATAGCACTCATTAACCAATTTCATCGAAATCCATGAAATTCCGTAAATGCATCGCCTTCTACCGCCGAACAAGGTTAACAAATTTCTCAATAGTAGATGCTTCAAGTTCAATATAACACGGTAAAAAGCATATTCCGAAAAATCGCTAGAAAATTAGTTAATTCCCATACTCCAACTACTATTTTCACTTATACTATTCATTCATCATCTCAATAAATTTCACCCAAATATGTGCAACCAATCGTATCCAAATACCAAAAAATCACCCAGTTTTTTTCCTTCAGACCATCAAGAAGTTCCAGTATTTCCCATTGGAAAACACATATAAATAATTATTCGATTAAAACCGAATACTGCCCATTTCGTAACCATATAATAATATTCACAAAGCACATGTAACAACCTTAACTAACTCCACGCTCCCACATCTGACATTACCTGAAGTCGTCAGGATTCAACGGAAGTAACACAAAATCCACTAACACATCCTCACTTGTCATTCCAAGGTCTTAGCACCACAATAACACACAGCTCGCTGTGCAGTTGCGCGAGAACAATGAATGGTAGGCGTACCAGGTATTTAGGATACGCAAATGAATCAATCCCGAATACCATACGGTGTATAATAGGATTTAGCAGCGGTCGGTTCCCGTTGCGATGCGTTTCACGTGCCGCCTCTTCTCGACAGCGATACGCGAGTACGCGAGATATTTAGTGATTGGAAGAGCTGTGATTTTATTATGCGGCACGGTTAAGCACCGCCTATAGTATAATACGGGTGTGCCGTGAAGCAACAATGTATGCGTTTTCGGGCACGTTGTGTATATATATTTGGCCAGCTTCCAATCCGCTGCACAATCCCGCCGCTGATCGCGACATCCGTGCACCTGATTTTCCCACGCAAAAGCCATTTGTAGAGGCTGCCATGAAGCGTCCGTTTCTGAATGCACAACTTCCGACCGGACCAAAACGTATGAGGAATCCATAGTGGCGAGGGAAGGAGCTTGGTTCCACTCGCGCGCCGATCGCGCTTCTCTCGTCTCACGATTCTTGCTCTTCGCTCCCCAGTCATGTTCCACTCGGCACGCTGTTGCCTCGAGTGTCACGCTTATTGGTATTAACCATTTGCATTGGTCAATTTTTTCTCCATGGGCACGTAACAATTCGAAACTTTTCATGTATGTACATATGAAGTCCGGTTGTTGCCATTTATGGAGTAATGAAAATAGGAAATCACGAGTATTTCATTTCCATTTTTCACGTGAAGTTACTTCCATTTCAGATATTATCATATAACGGTCACTTAAGCAAAATAAACATGTTAACATTGCATTTAACATGAGATAAATTTTCTCGACATGGGTATGGACACTCCTTGTGTTTTAATTTGTGAACTTTACTCTCATGATTGACATTGTTTATATATTATTATTCTAATACTTCCATGTGGATTACTCGCTGATTTTCTCGTACTCTAAGTGTTTCGTTTGCGACAGCAATTTTTCGGTTGGTACTTAATGTATGGGAATATTCTTTACCATTGTTAATGTTCCTTTATTGTTTCGTTTGGGAATATTCATTAAAAATTCGGCTTCTTTTCTTTCATCGTAGTTCTCACCGATTAAACCACCTCTCAATTAATTTTACGTTGCTTCACGTTATTCCATATATTACGACTAATTTTTTGAAATAAATCTAATTTATTCGAAGTTTGAACTCGTAAAAACAGAATCACACGTTTTCTTCCTGAACTGTATTTCATTACATTTTTGGAGTGTCTATATCAGCACCAGAAGAAACATTTTTCGCCTTCATTTATTGTTTTAATTATTACATCCAAATGTTTTATCCATAGCTATTATTAGTTGTCTGGACTTATTTTTTTAAATAAACTACTGTTAAATTTCGCTGCAATTACGTTCAATGGCACTATTCGCGTTGTGGGGTGCACATACTTTATTACCAAGCATTCCAATTAAAGTTTCTGTTGCAAATTGTTTGTATCGAATGTCTGCTGGGAAATGGCCGACGATTTTTAAGTAGACAATGCACGCAATTTCATTCAATTCGGAGAACCTGCACACTCGTCATTTATATCCAAGTGCGAGAAATGCATTTCGAAATGTTGTTTTGCGAGGCATTCATGTATTCATCTTTCGTAGGCTTTCCCT
Organism: Eufriesea mexicana; assembly: GCF_001483705.2. NCBI lineage: Eukaryota > Metazoa > Arthropoda > Insecta > Hymenoptera > Apidae > Eufriesea > Eufriesea mexicana. The sequence continues at coordinate 306,583 of NW_016910026.1, forward strand.
TTTTCATAAATGTTCAATAATTTTCATAAAGGACAAGAAAATACAATTCAATTTTGACATTATAGAGAAAACGTAATAAAGTCGATTTAACCGGGATACGAATTAAACTGTGCGAGGTATCTGCTAACAATCTCACATTTCATAATTGCCATATTTCGATGAAATTCAAATAGAGAATCGTACTTTAAATTGGAAAATCTATATTCGACAATGATAATTCTAGCGCAAAGTAAGTAATTGAAGAATAATTATACGTTTGTTTAAATGCAGTGAAAAATAAATGGACTTTCATAGTGAAATGGGTCAGAATTAAAACTTCAGTGCCATTGATAATTTGGAAATTTATTTTTACGTAGTCTGTAAATATTTCTATATTTATGTACATCCTTTAGGGATACTATGAATAAATTTCCATCGAGTTTAAACTACATCATAATGACATAGTACAGGTAGTTGCATGTTAAAGTTTATTTATTATAGAGAGTTGTAAAAATAAGGTAACATTGGAGAACTTTCAATTTCTAATTTACCATGTGATAACATATTTAGCCTAAGGTTTTCAATAGGTCCCTGAAAATGTAGAACTTTTTAAAATCATGTAATTAGTAACAATCCTGATGGAAAATTGAAAAATTTGGTCAATAGACTAAAATCCTTAGCGGAAGAATATTTATGTTCCGAATGAGTGGATAATGCTATTTCAAAGAATTAGTGGAATACAAATAGGCTAGTTAATTCGATATAACTAAACATTGTATGCGAATACTCAAGTCAATTAAATATAATTACCAACATAAATCAAGGTAACAAATTAAACAGTAATTCAAACTAACAAACAAAGGATCCTAAGAATCTGGGCACCTTAATTTAAATTGCAAACCTGCTGTTTAGGAAAAGTACGATACCTGTACATACGTCTGGCTTCACGACATATTGGTCAGCCCAAGTTAGTTTCGTATCATAACTATGAATTCATACATTCATCACTCAATTTAACAACGCTATAAAGAAGGAGAAAAATCTCTGATAACCTTATTGTTTATAAAGTTCACAATTGCCTTGTAAATTGTTCTGATATATTGGAAAAATCCTCATTCAATGTTCCAACCTTTTATTTAAGATGATACTACTTTCTTCATATGCAAAAGCATAAAATCGCTTTGGCATGCCATTCAAGTATTAATAGAATTATTATTAATGTTAGCAACACCTATCCTACCTTATATCTATTCAGCCAAACCTTTCCTATATAAGACAGCTGCTATGTCGCACCTCTCTGTAGAAAATTCTTTCTTCTTATACTTATACACATCTCGTCTCCTAGTATATTTGCATGTTTTTATTTTTATCTTTATTTCCCTGCTGTATTCCTATTTTTCTCTGTTACCGTTACCGTTATACCTCACTGTAAAAATTTTCTTGTAATTCTTCTGATGTGTTATTCCTCTATAGATAAATCAATAAATAAATAAACTAGACATTAATAAAGACTATGATATTGTGCACAAATTCAAGCCGCAAGCCAAACCGTATCAAACTATCTGGTTGACCAATATTCCAAGCTGTTTACCTGGAATAATTGAAATACTCAATTAAAAATAGTAATTAGAATATGTATTGAAACAGCAAATTCAATCCACTAGCCCAAGTTAATTAGAATATCAAATTGCATAACACTTCAAAGCATCTATCAAAGTTACCGAGAACCACAAATCCAGCAATAAATCTAAGCCTTGTGTATAACCATACCTTCCCGTAACAAGTAACCCTGTAAGATAGAAAGGAAAACAATGAAGAAAACTTCCAGGAATATCCAGGGAGCGATCGCCGGTGGAATCGTTAACGCGAGGAAGATCATACCGATGGTTCCTCGATATCGAATCCGTAGCCAGTTCTCGTAATCCTGCCCGCCGAAGTATCTGATCGATTCCCTGATTTCCGTCTAGAACGAATGCCTAATTCATTCGAATCAAATCAGCGAAGCCGTGTGTCTTTGTTCACGCGCGCGTTTGCCAGAGAATGTACAGTTGATAGCCGCATCACGCCGCTACACTATCCATAGTCGTCAGGAAGCCGGAAACCCTCGTTACATACTCCCGTTACGCACCAGTAAGCGTCTATATCGCGTTTGCCAGAGAATGTACAGTTGATAGCCGCATCACGCCTCTACACTATACATAGTCGTCAGGAAGCCGGAAACCCTCGTTACATACTCCCGTTACGCACCAGTAAGCGTCTATCGTGGCAACGTGTCACGGACGAATTATAGTTAGACTGTGGAAGGAGTTTCATCGACCGAGTGCAGTCTTCCCTTCGCCTTCATCGGTTCCATCGTTGTGGAAAAATAGCGATTCGAAGATTTCTTGCTGAAAATTCGACGAAATTTGTTAAAACTATGAACGAGAAATTGGGCACTGATTAGCGCGTTGAATTATTTTATTCCGACATTCCACGAATTGTCATTTGATATTTAACGCTACACCTACCACACGTTAATTGACCCACGAATGAGACAAGGAAAGATGAATTTGAAAAAATATAGAAAAATTATTTTAACGTATATTGAACGCAATATCACGCAATCATGTGACCAAAGCAATGATGGATTCAATGGAGAATTTCAAGTAAAATGTTTGGGAATGGTGTTGGGTTTCAACTTTTGCAGGTTTAATGTACGTATTGATATTAATTATTACAGTTCTGTCTTAACTGCTTACACAATGGTTTATTTACGACCAGCCGAGCATAGTGTTATTATTGAATTTTATTTGGCAATTTACATAATCATTGTATTCAAAATAAAATTTTGTGAATTTTTAGCTCCATGTAATTTCAGTCTAATGCGAGTGCAAATGCTTTTTGTGGGATTTAACATGAGTAACTCACCACTATGTAGTTTCGCTATCGCACTGTGAGCTGTTAACAACATACGCTACTATGTATATCGTTTGCATACTTTCGTGAGACTTTTCGCATCCCTGGATTAAATTTGTATTTAGACTGTTTTACTGTAGATAACAGAGACAGTTTCTTGCTAAAAATTTGTAAAAACTCGAGCACTGGCAGTTTCAATAAAAAAATGTCTTTTTTATATTACATTCGAATTACGGTGTATAAAATAACTAAAGTCACACCATGAACGTTAATCGGAAATGTATCGTTTCCAAGTAATTTCAGAATAATTGAAGAGTTTACCAGCGATATGCTACTAACTAAAAAATTGGTGTGGTATAGTATACACAGGATCCAATTCCATTAACACGCACTAGTCATATTGAACAATGGCATTTAAAATTCCCTCTGGTCTTTAAAGTAATAACAAACAGGGTCGCAGTTTAATGAAATAATTTATTCGGAAAGAAATTACCTGGCAGTCAAAAATCGTAAATTAAATTTCATGGGGCTTCTGCAGTGGTCCAATTTTCCCCAATTTGGAGCCCAGGATTCTTAGGATTTGCCCAATCTATTAGCCGAAAACCTGTCTCCGCTGTCCAACACAAAAATATCCATGAGAAAATTCGACGGAGGAACGCAAAGGTGCGGGTTTAGCATTTATAAAGAGCCCACAAACGTTATTCTAGGATATCTCCTCACAAAGTCACAACTGCTCAAAGGCGAAGGTATCGTAGAATCGCTTTTGCACTTGGTTGCATGCAACAGAAAATCACTGAACGGAGAAACAAGTTGCTAGATATTCAGTTATCTATATAGAAATACATTCGATGCAAATACCGCATCCACGAAAATGGAATACAATAATGTCGTCATGGTAGAACGCATAGCGGACGCTGACGAAACTGGTATTTTTCTATTGCTAACAGCTTCTCGGGAAATAGCATTAATATAATTATTAATGACTACAACAATTTGAGTAGCATGATTTTATCGTGTATGTGAACAATTGGAACGACCAGTCCTAGTATTTGTTTCTGGAATTGTTAATTTTGGGTTTCTTTTCAGACAGAATGATGCATTAATATTGTCCATATTTACCGTATTTATGTGCAGTTTTAGGTAGAATTACGATAGAATAATGAAAACAAAATTTTTCTGGCCTCTAAGTGACCTTTACTGGTTTCTAAATGTCATACTTACATAAAAGCTCAAAAATTACACCTCTTTATAGGAAGATTAAAGGAAAAATGGGAGGATACGAAATTTCCATAGTAATATTTTATTAATTACATAATGAATATCTAAAGGAAGCAATGTCCTAATTACAAATTCCTTTGATTAATCCTTTATTACCGGAGAATTTATAGCAAAAGATAGGATGATATAAATGAAAAGTGAATTATTTATAACCTACGATACATTTTCCAATTCTTGTCTATACCTATAAGACGTAAAATTTAGCGGTCCTTCCACACCAAATTTAACATTTCCATTTCCATTTTTATCTTCCCCGTTATTTTACATTCCCACTTACTTCTACTTAATCATATATAAAAGAAAAATATATTTCTTCCCATTCCTTATATCTACACGAATGAAAAATATTTTCATTTATTACCTGTTTAGGATTATTGAACCATACGCGTTGTTCCATCCTGGGACAATCCCCAGACGCAGAAGACCCATTACTGTCTTCTGGCAGCCAGATTCGAAATGCTGTTTTATTTCAAGTTCCGTGTCTTCTATTCTTTTCATTTTAAATATATTGTACAAACCGTTATTTGTTTCCGTCGGGTCACCGGACACGAGGCATTCCTTAGCCATTGACTTAGAAAGCAGGCAACAGCACATAGGATTTGGCTGACAATAGGCTTGCAAAAGGATAGAACAGGCCATGTTCGATGTCACGACTCTCGAAGCCATAAAGCAACGGGTCACGCACGTGTCAGTTGTCCACCACCAATCCCCTTTCCAGGAGAGGTTTCCTGCACCAGCAGACCTGGTCGTGGGAGACGCTCCTCCCTTCTTTGGGGGGCACCTGATTCGCGTCAACCTGATTCGGTCAAACACCAATGGGAAAATCGATTTCCCTTTGGGCAATCCTGGGCTTGGAAGGATCATGCATCGCACAGTCAGTAAGTCAATATCAATCGAACAATCAGTTAGACAGTACCCATCAACAGTATATCAGTAACTATCAAACAGCACAGTTCTTAGGTATTGACCATAGAGTCAAGTCAACCAGTACACGTCAAGCATTCAGTCAGCAACAAGCAGTCTGCACCGACATTCTGCATCACTCAACCAGAACGTAAGCTTTGTGGATAGTCAATCTGGTGGATTGACTATCTGCTATAAAACCGAATCGGGTACCTACAACTCAGAACGTGCGGCAACATCCTAGAATTAGACCACCGAGCGGAAGACAGCTGAATAATTTGGTCCTTCACGCCTGTCTACTGCACACGTTGGCCTTTCAAACCAACAACGTGCCTGCCATCACAAACTGAGCACCGGATTGGGTCCGTAATGATACCAATCCTATAATGGTATAACTATCTCCTCTCAAACTTTTTAATAAAAGTTTCATATTAGCTTAATATCCCGATTTTTCTTCTAATACTCTAATACAATCAATATTCCAGTATTTCCATTCAGATAATTTTTCCGGCATTCGTAATTAATTTTCTTAATGGTGAAATTACTATTGTAGGATGGCGAGAACTAGTGTTGAGACACCAAAAATTGACAACGCAACAGGAACAGAATAACACAAACTCAAAGTTCATAAAACTATTTTAACTAAGGAAAAGAACACTGGGATAACGAAGCGAAAACACAAAAAGACGCACTCTCTCGGGCAACAAGCGACTCACGCTCATGCCGGTTACAATTGATTTCTAAGGTCTCTGTTTTTGTCATCAAGGACCATGCTTTTATGCTTTTCCTAATCTACGTTTCACCTCCCGGTAGGGAACACGCAACATAATTTTGTTACCCAAGGTAACTTTTCCATTTACTTCTAGAAAATATTGATCGGTTTATAAAATGCTTCTATTGGCGATCGCCGATTCGTGATTTCTTTCGGAAATGATATCCTACACTATCCTATATAGGACAGATTCGTAACTCGTCATTAGTTAACATTACGTGTGAGGAATATTTTCCTTTTATGGAAAAAAAATTGAGAAACCAGGATAATCGACGAATTTAGGTCTGTGAAGTAGAAATGCAATACTGGGTGGAGGAGAAAAAATTTTGAATTAATTTTCTTAATATCGAAATTAGAAATGATTTAGAATTCTAATTTAGAAATGATCTAGAATTCGTCATTATTCAACGTTGAGGATAAAGGGTGTTGCTATGAATAGTATCGAAAGATGCTTAACGAGGATAATTGCTTTATGGGAAGAGATTGAAAATATTGGTACATTTGTCTCCCAATTTTGAAACAATTTCACCATTAATTGATATTCATGGTTGTTTCTAACTTTAACTTTGAAGATACCTTTCTAATTCGTAATTCAGTTCCTCAACGGATAAAGGCTATTGAATATAATTGTACAATATTTGACTATTTCTTCCTTAAAATATTTCCACGAATCGTGTGTGTTCTATGTCAAGTATTTCAAAATATCTACTTCCGTTCTTCACAAGAATATACCACTCTTCCCTTCCCACACTTTTCCAAAAATTAATACTAAAAAATTCAGAAATTACCATTTCTTTCTTGTGAAAGGAGGTCCAATTGTTTGCAGATTGAAGATGGAATTTCTATACTTCATAGAAGAAACAGAAATTCCTGTAACGATGCACCAATGCAAGATACTATTCCTCAATCGATACGCCTTTTAAGAAGAAATTTCTAAAGTAAAAAAGTAATGACCTTAATTTATACTAGAAAACTTTTATCTGTACATTCCGAAGGATTCTTCGCCTTGACATTGCACGAGGAGTTGGTGGAAAGGAAATGGATTCGCGCGAAGGGCTGCAGTTAGGGAATGGCTCGAAGTCAGTGCATGTTCACTTTAAGCGGACTGTTTGCCAAGTCATGTTTCACTGATGGTTTTTGGAAGTTCGTGGAGGATATTTCACGGCTAAGAAGCTGTGGTGAAGAATCAGAGTGTGTTTTGCATTATAAATTCCATGCTGAAGATACGCCTGCGTATCGTTTGTTATTTATCGGATTCCCTATGCTTGACAAATAATATATATTATAGACACCTATTCTCGTATCGATTTATTTCCCTTCTTTTAGGTCGTACATTTCCCATATTCGATTCACGATTTATTCCCTTAAATAATTTATTCATTTAAGTCTAACTTAATT
>NW_016910026.1:314468-339271 GCF_001483705.2 Eufriesea mexicana
CAATTTTTCCAGTGAAAATATGCATTTCTGCTAAAGCCATTTAATTAACCATGCCAGAAAGTACCGCAGCCAATATTAATTACTAGAATATAGAATTTGTTTATATTAAATCAAAAGATACGAGACAAAACATTATTAGCCGGTCGGTCGAAAATTAAAACTTGCATTGTTCTTTTTGAATCACGTTTCATTTTTCACTATCGCTAGAATTCCTTCAACAGAGTCACAGTTAACGACCTCAAATAATATTACGCGAATGCATAATTGCTACTGCCGAAGATATATCAGAATTTCATTTTGAACATTAATATTTTATTCTCTGCTTTATTAGTCCTAATCCGCAAGTTCCTTATTTAGTAAGGAAATTTTAATGAAATCGTTTGCTAACTAAAATTTAAAAAATCACATCCTCTCCAGAGAAATTTTATTATTAACATCGGTTATTATCAAATATATTATACATTAATTCAATGAAAACGCATTCTATTTAGAAAATCTCGTTCCTTACTATTAACACCAGGGGAACAAGGATTCAGATACTTATTTTATTCAACATTTTTGGTACCTTCACCTTAAGTTAATTTTGTCATTACTATAACTGCAGTCTCTACTTCACATCTTTACCAATATTCATCAACAGCTCCAAGAATTACATATAATCGACTGCCAATAATGTAACAATGTACTCATTTATCTATTAAGTACTCAAGAAAGAAGGTGGACTATAATAAACTACAATAGTCAGGGAATCAACATATTGCAGATAAGTTTGGTACAGTCCCACTATTGCATTTCTATCAAATATCACGTTCTGTGAAAAAAGTTACATTTCAAATCTGATAAGAACATTTCACACTGGATATTAATCATGATAAAAAAATGTTGCTTTCATTATAAGTGAAGAGAGGAGGAAAACATTAATTACATTGTTTACATTCATTTAATTTAAAAATCCAATGTGTTTTTGCCTTATTAAATGTGAAGAAAATTATACATTAAAGGAATTTCGTACAATTTAACGAGTTTGTAATTCTATTTTTAACAAATTTATATTTTTGAACCTATTAGTACATTCTATTTCTGCTTATTTTTATTATTATCACCTACAGCATAAGAGTATAATGAGGTATTAAAGTATTAGAATACTAATTATATTACATTGAGATATTAGAATATTCGCTTTTAACAAATAAGAGGAATCAAATTCAGGAAATCAAGGAGAATGGATATTTCTGGACATGTCCTTCCTCGTGATATCATCATACCGATTGAATCACAAAAAGCGTTTTGTCTACCAAGATGTCCCTGACAGAAAATGCTAAAAATACAAAACAGGAAAATCAAGTAATGGATATTAACATTGAAATTGTGGCACACATGATTTCTATAAGAACGTCACAGATATGCTAGCTGTTCTTGAAAGCCTAGTATTTTTGAACCTAACAGATCCCTAAGAAAGGTTCACACTACCAAATAACGTTAAAATAAAAAATTATCGAAATACGAAATCATCTATACCACAATTCAAAGCTTATCACACATTTATATAGTTTCCTTTATATCAATTTTATATCCGAAATTCGTATCATGTAAAACAAAACTTAAAGTCAAAACTACCAAACCCGTTAAAAGAACGAATTCCTGATTTCCTGTTTTCATAATAATTTAAAAAATAATCTTTTGACTACAAAATTATTCTTGACATTTATCATTAATGTAAGTGGAGTATTATCCATACCTACTTATTTTCATTGAGATACATAATATAATATGTATACTATATTCAGACATACGTTGTATCTCGGAAGCACAAATATTAAACAACAGGCAGTCGCACAAATTTCTCCACATTAGTTTTACGTCTCGAATTCAAAGCTGAAGCACGCTCAACCGAGAATATCTAACAAAAATAAGAAAAACTCGAGGCACAGTTGCATCGATAGAATGGACTCAAACATTTCCACCAATTTATTAGTAAAGCAAACGATTTCTAAATACGAAGCACTCATACTCACTGGTTAACTGCCGAATAACTGTAAAACCGAAACACAATCAATTTTCATAGCACGTATAAGAAGTGGTCTTCGAATGCAGGACCTTTCAAACGTCCGACAATCGAAAACGAGAATAGGGATAAAAGCACATTTTATTCCACAATTTATTCCGCATTCTCGTTCTATCTGCCACGTGGAATCGACCACTATGATCAGATATCAGTTTGATGACATCCCTCAATGCATATTCATTTACCATCCTTCGCTCAACTATAACAAAATTAGATTTGTACAGTTTCCTCGTTGCAGTATGTCACTGGGAGATCGAAATCTGGATTTGCCTCATTGCCTCTCATTTACAGTAACCGAATCATAAATCTTCGTAGAGGATTCTGTCAGAGAATCGATTAAATCCAATTTATTGTGTGACGATACTTGGACAGACACATAGCAACTGGAGAATTAGAATCAGGAAGATAAAGCAGTTAGATACAGTAATAGCAATTTACCTTGCCAGTTATAATACTAGCAATAATAATTAACCCTTTGTACTTTGAAAACATTTTCATTTCTTTGATCTATAACGAATCCAATCAAATGTCTGCACTTGAAGATACTTTTGAAACAAGAATATTGTTTCCAAAGAAAGAAAAAACTAAAGACATTTTCGAGATTCCTTGAAGTTCTGTCTTATACAGTGTTTTCATTTTAACTGGTTACTGAAGATAAAAACAAATAATAGATTGCAGATCAACGACGTTAATCGAGAGGTACAAGCGGTGTGCGAGGGGTTGCCAAATTGTTCTTGAGAGTAAGTTGTAAAGAATAATTTCAAGTAATACTGTAGCATTAAAAATACTTATAGTGTTATGTAAATATTATGTAAGGAAGGGAATATAATAGGAAAATTGTAGAAAGCGCGTAAATATCCCATTTTAAAGATATAGGTAAAATTTTGTATGAGTGATGAAATAATAGGATCTATGTAAACAACTGTAAAATATACAGAATAATTGTAGCCGCATTTTTACTCATATTTTTGAAACTAGATACTTCCGACATTTGAATTTTTATAATGAAATACTGTTTCTGTAACATACATTAATATTATAGATCATATTTATCCTAATTATACCTGCATGTTTAAAATTAGACTTTTACATATTCTAAGATTTGCTTTATTAGATTCTTCTATATATAAGATTTTTAGTTATCGAAATCACTTCACTCCCCTTCGCATGACTCTTCATCCCATAATACCTGCTTACCCTAATTTCACATGAATTTTTAGAATAATTTGCAATTCGTAGAGTATGCGACTTCTTATTCACACAATTTCTAAAATTGCACCATCTTCTTCATTAATACCATAGTCAAATCCAATTTTATTAATCCTTTCTATCACGAAAATTTTTCTATGTTTCACCATTATGTGCTCATAACATAGTGAAACCTAATTCGAGGCTGAAAATTTTATTTTAGGAAGGAATGGAAAATATAAGTAGACGCTCATAAGAATAATTGATCCTCTTTCTCGTGACTTATTTCCACGTGATTGCTTAACTAGATGGTAGACGGGTTAAACTACGAGGATAATTTACGATATCAGAGCTGGATAAACGATGGACAATCATCTGAGGATGTATATAAAAGTGTATAGTGGACGAGCATCCCTGAGAGGAATGGATGAGAAATTTTTCGGCAAAATTTTTGTCGAAATGGGGAGAGACGAGATTTTTTAAAGGAAAACATCGAGGGACGTGTATTGGGTACTATGAGTTGTGTCTACGACGAGAGGCTTTGCTAAATTGGAAATCTTCGCGGAGTAAGGTTGAAATGAAGCAGGAAGATGATAGTTGGACCTGTGGCTATGCATAGGTATATGCAAACATATAGTTAAATATATCTTTATTGTGTAAATAGGATAATTAATATTAATCGAATGAGATAGGGAGTGGATTTGTGAACAGAATGGATAGTTAATACGAAAGCTTGATGGGTGGTTGTACATACATTTTAAAGGTAAAAAAGATGAGCGTGGTATCGTGACCGAAAATTCTTGCCTTTGAATACTTCATTATATTCAAATAAGGATAACTATGACAATTTTAAAAAAATAAGGGTACAGAGCCATCTATATTATAAACTAACTAAAGAAAATAGCATTTGCTACTTAATTATTGTATAGCCAATTAAATTTGTGGTCAAAGAATATATATATTATTAAGTTCAATGTTAATAACAAATTGCTCAGAGCATGAATTTGTGACAAAGATGAAAAGCACGAAAATATGTTACAAGATTTAGTTATAAATTTCTAGTATCACTGATTAAATGAATTTTATAAGGGAATAGATAGCTTCAGAAAACACTGTCCAATAAATTTTAACTTCTTTTTAAATCTGTAATTATCATTTTGTAATTCTTTCAGAGTTTATTTTAACAAAGACGAATGCGTAATCCAAGTTGTTTTAGCATCCTCAGATTCTAAAAAAAATGTGCGTTTTTCCTGAAATGAACAGTAGGAACGTTAAGAGGTTCATTCTTGACTTGGAAGTTAGATGAGGCCATCCCGAGTTAATCTATGTCTCTAATGAAAATTATTTTTGTTTCTGAATAATTCTAACTAGTTGTCAGAGTTCAAAAATAACTCTCCGAGCAAACTTCAATCGAATATTCTCGGATTTTTATAAAAAGATTATTATATGATACGAATTTGCTTCTAGATATATTATTCTGTACATTATTCTGAAGAAAATACCATCCAGGAGGAATTTTATGGATGATGATCAATATCGATAGAACGGTAAAATATATATACCCAAACCGAAAAGCAAACATATGAAAAGCGATTCGGTTCAGATAACATAACGAAGTGTACAACAGAATTCCTTAATATAGAAATCGTATAAATGTTATTATTAATTTTGCACAAATTAATTAATTTAGTGTTAACATTTAATTGATATTGTTAATAACAAATTACCTGAATCATACATTTACAATTGAAATAGAAAAAGGTAAGAAAGTATCGACTCTTTGAGATCGAGAAAAGAGAAGAGAAAAAGTAGTTATTAACGAAATCGACCAAATTTGAATATCCTCGGCCGATTTCGGGAACCGATTTGGGGTCATATAAAAAGGGCACCGCGCAACTGCTCAAATCTTTGCCGGGTGGAGCTCGGGCGGGACACTTCGGTGTGTAGACCAGGCATTTCCGGGATTTCAGCCGTGGGAACTTGGCGACCTACCAGAGGGTCAGTTGTGAGTAAGGAGGCATTGGTAAATCAATTTAATACCGTCTTTCCTCTTCGGTTTTATTTTCTCGTTTCTATTCAAATATTTCGATGTTGTCTTTAATATGTCTCATCGTTCCCCTTTCTAATCAGTTCTTTTCCAGGACTAACCTACATATTTCCTTATTAGGTTTGTAACCTGAATTCCCTGGTCTGAACTCGAGTTCATTTGTCGTTTTGTCATTTCGATAGTAACTACTAAGATTTCAAAGAGGGGGTCGGAGGAGTGGTTGGAGGTGGCATTAGGGTGGGCGGTGATGAGATGGAGGTGAATGGTGGTCATTGTCAAGTTCTTCGAGCTAGTCGATAGCCACTGTCCACTGCACCTATATCTCACACACCATTCTTGTTTCCTTTCAGAATCTAATTTTTGTTTCCGAATACCTTCATCGTTGGTTTGTTATTTCAAATTCGGCTTTATTTCATCGATGTGGGCTGATTCCGTCTCATCGGTGGATTGTTCTTCCCATTTCCTTAATCTTCTCGGTCTCTATTCGAATCGCTTCTATTTTGTTTCCTCTAAGTGATCCGTTTTCTTTAGAGTTCATATTTACACTAGTAAATTCCCTTTCCATCTTTTCAGGTTTTTCAGGATTTACTCTGGAAAACATCGTTGGGCGACGAGGCATGGGTGCGCTCAGACGCACCTAGTTACAAGATGGAAGACATCTTTTAATGACGAGGGATGCGTGCGTCTAGACCTATGTAGTTTTAAATAGCTATAAGATAGATTCATAGGCTAAGACTCATGTGCGCGTTATCTGTAGAAATGTAAGCTACCTAGCTTGGAGAGAATATATCAATTCGAAATTATTTCTCTCTTATGCCTCTCGTTAAACAAATAGAACATAATTTTTCTCGCGATAATAGCGATCGTTCTTAAGTACCGACTAGCCTGCACAGCGTACTCCCGTGTACTCGATAATTCCATGCTTTGTAAATCATCATCATGACTCGTCTCCAACAATTATTCAAGCCACTGTCAATCTCGTTATGCATCGGATTCCAGGACGGCTCTCGGGTCACTGTTTCTTCTGGAGTCAATGCGAGGTTCCAGCATCCCTGGTCGTACACGTCTGGGCCATAGGCCTGCAGTTGATCCGGCATGTGCCTACGGTCAGACCACTAGGGATGATTTAGTTCTGCCTCTTGGGGCAAAGGCATGCAATGTCAGTCCGTCTGCAAGGCCATGCTGGGCCGTCGTAGCGGCTCTCGGAGTTTCATTTCTTCGAGGACTACTTTGGTTCACTTCTGTCATGGCAAAATCGGCAATGGCTGAGGTGGGCTAGGCCCGATCATGAGGTTGCTGAACCTGGAGTTATCTTGTACACAGGGGTACGCTTGGTATGCTAGTCGGACTTTTGAATACTCGCGAACTCGTTCGGAGACGTCGTGAAGAAGTGATTACAACTTTGTCCTTCTTTGCCCGCGTTTTTCGTATTTGATTCCCCAGATTTCTGGGAACTTAGAAATATTAGATTCTGTTGAAATGTAGTATATTAGCGTTGCGTAAGTAGTGTATAAATTTTAGCATAACGATCCGAAACCCTTTTTGTAAGACACGAAATACAATAAAGTGTCAGTAACTTAACTTTAACTTATTTCGCTCCAAGTTAGATTAGATATCTTTGATACAGATATCACCAGCGGGATGCATGCCTCTAGGGCGCATGTCGGGTCTCGATGTGTAGCCACTTCCATGTGGTGAGACCTGGTAATTGGTACCGTTCTCCATAGAGCAATTTTTGGAAAGCGATTCCAAGCTAAGGGCGACGTACGAAATGTACGACATTTGCTATCTATTGGAAAGGTTCGATGTTCTTTTTGAGCATCAAAGATATAAAGCGATCAGAAGCTCTTCTAGTGAAATGTAAGTTAAGATATTAAATTTGGTATGTGTTTCTCACCTATTTTTTATCTACAGGACATCAATACTGCAAGATATTACTTTAACCAGAATTCGGAGAATGTTATAGTATGCATTTCACCGCATATTACCAGTAAACTATGAATATACATATCAACTTGGATTTTAAAAGGAACTTAAAGTTAATGAAATGAAAATTTATGATCCATAGTACTTGGTTAACTTATTATGCGAGAGGGTACCAAGTTCTTAAATTAATAATGGTACTATTAATTAAATATTAATAATTATATTATTCGAACTAAGTCGACGGTTAATTATATACAGTATTGAATTCTCAACTACATATACTGATTACAGACCTAATATTTTTTATACGTTTGGAACCCTTAGTCTACGCTGTACCGTGCTTGCAGTAATGAAAGGTTTGGCTCTAACGTGTTAAATCCGCGTTTCCGCGACTCCTGGCGAAACAGGTTACATTAGGCATATTTCCATAATACCTAATCTTCATGAGTTGTGAGTAATGCAATCCTTGATGTGGCACGGGAATGACGTAATTTCGAATACCTCAGAGGGATAAGTCAGACTGCAATTTATGTCAGTATTTCCGTCCATTGGTTCAGTAGATGAGGACGCTTTTCGAGACCCTTGCACTCCGTTTAGGGCAATTGCGGTAGGTCGGATTAAGCAATGATTAGACACTCGTAATGCCCATTCTTGCAAAGGTTAGAGTTCGCGTACCAAACCCTTTATTAAAATTGGGAACCAGAATCTACGAATTTTAATTCCATCTCGTGTACCTAGATTTAGACGTTTGTACTCGATTTCGACTTTTACCGGATTCGATTACAGCCTTCCTTTATTAATAATGCTGTATAGACTTTAGGAAATGTTATCTATAACATCGCCACTCTTCTTCACTCTCTAACCTATGAAGGCTGATCTGCATAGCTTTCCATTGGCACAAATTTTCATCACACTTTCACGCGGACCCACATTATACATCATAGTTGCTGTCACACACGTGTGCTTAAACTACTTGCTACGTAGAGCTAGCCGAATTAGAAACTTATACAGTTAACGTATTAAACGGATTTTAGCAATCCTCCAAACATCTTCGACGCATATCTTCGAAGTAATCAGCTAGCACCAAATTTAACATAATTCGCAATTCCGGTCGAACTCTATATATCGTGGCAAACAATTCTCTGCTTCCAATGCATGTTCCTAAACTAATACCCAATATACCTCATGAAACTTTACCTAATTCTTCGCTGAACCTGATAAAATAAATCTTTTCTATGAGCGTGTATTTATAAATTATTTACCTGATATATTTCATCAAAAACACACGTTTCAATTCTCTACAGACTCCATAAGTAGTTGACCAATGATAAGAGCAATAAAGCACATATTAATAATAGAACTACCAAGGGGTACAGTATGACTTGCTTTAGATATACCATTTTTGCAACTGCCGAGAGAATGCAGTTGCTAGTGGCAAAATTAACGTAGCATCGCAAATTTTCCATCACGTACATGAGAACGAGGGTCGAACATACAAAGCCCAGGTCGGTCGTGAAATCAATGGTTGACGGACACTTAGTATGATCATATATACTCATGTTAATCCTTAGTTGAAATCGAAGATGATTGTCGTTTAATCGAGTTGCAAAGTTAAGTGTCGAAGTTGAACAGGATTCTAATATTGCAATACTGTGTTGAGCGACGCAGTAAGCCGAGAAATAATTCGTAACTTTATTCTCATTCTCACATATTTATATTGTTGTTACCAATAATTATTACCACTGCCCAATCTCTGTATTAATATTGATTTTTTTTTTCAATTCTCATCATAATTACGTATGCTCTTTTAATTTCATTATACCGATTTAACCCTTTGCGATGGATAGGCTCAATTCAGTCGCCATTTGATAAAATTTCGTAGCTCGATATTCATAAATACGTCTAATTCCAAATAATGTAACGGTGTGCGAGGAATTGACATCAAATAACGCCACGTGTTGATTATCATACGATTTCTTATTCATGTCCAGAAAAATATGTTCATAACGGAAAATCTTTGATCTCCTGTCCTGCTTTGGCCGAAAAAACTTCGAATACAAGTGGTTGGTTGTCATCAATAATGTATATGAGATTTAGGTACTCATTACAGGTTGATAGTTCTAATGTTAACAATGTACTTTAATCAGTTAGCTATTTAAAATTTCTAAGCAAAGATATTAATTTCATATCCTTGTCATTCTTCATGCAATCTATGTCAGTCGCTGATTCCTTCCTCATATTCTCAGACAAATTATCTTTTGGATATCTGGTGAAACGTAACCTTCTTTCTAATATTCATCAGTTTCCAGACCAACTGTTGGAAAACTTGCAACCATCTTCGTTGGAAGTTTGAAAATATACCAACCAAGAGACGTGAAACTTGGAACACAGCAGTGAGAATGCGAGAAAACAGAGAGGTTGAAGGAATATACTCTACTACGAGTGTAGAGCAATGGCGAATATATGTTCGGTAAGCAAGAGTTTACCAAGACCCTTGATTAGATAATCGCTCTTCATCTTCAGCAAACATGCATTCTAAAATAGTTTGACTGAGTACGTTTGATATCATTTTCATGCTACAGTGGCTCAGGATGGCCTACCTGATATATTTCTAACCACTCCACATGCCCTATCAAGCTTGATAAAATTCTCGACTTCCACAGTGCCGCGATCTCATGGCAATCCCTATATTCCTCAGAGATCCGAAGGATCACCGCTCCATCTTCTAACTTCCCTTCAAAAATTTCACCTTTTCACTGTCTCGACATCCTCGCCACTCGATGTGACAAGGTCCGCCATGACAAATCGATCGATAATTCGACCCTACCGAGGCTGGAGTTCACCGACAGATGACGCACCGGCTAGGCACCATTCATAGAATGGATGAAACGTGGATGAAGCGTAACACTTGACCGAGCGTGTCGTTACTTACGAGGGACACGGTGTCAGCCAAAATGCACAGAATGTCACCGGAAGACGAACAATTTCATTCCCTCCGCGCAGCCGCCACTCGCTGGCTCCTCTTCCTATCTTCCTTTTTCCCCTTTTCTGCTCCGTGCATACTTTCCACGCCGAATTGACGTAGCCAGACGTTGCAGAGGTCGC
The DNA here is from genome assembly GCF_001483705.2 of Eufriesea mexicana. Taxonomy (NCBI): domain Eukaryota; kingdom Metazoa; phylum Arthropoda; class Insecta; order Hymenoptera; family Apidae; genus Eufriesea; species Eufriesea mexicana. The sequence continues at coordinate 324,800 of NW_016910026.1, forward strand.
TTGGTCGACGTGCTTCCTGTCCGAACTACCTCTGAGAACGTCCACCGTGTGCACCATCGACGAGAGTAATTAGACAGGGCCCAGATATGACTTTCTGGATCTCTGAGTCTCGGAGAATTTTCCTCATATACCTATTTTCTTTCTATTGGCTAGGATTTCGGCGATACCTTCGGTGACTGCAATGGAGATTTTTGATGACGGATTGCTTGTAATTTTGCCGAATTTCGAGATGAATTTGTTGGTAATTTTTGGTAGGCGATTGTTTAGAATTTTGTCGTATACTCTGGGAAATTTATTGGAAACTTTTGGTGGATGTTGGTTCAAAATTTTTGCTTCAATTCTTTGGAGAAATGTTGATATTCACTAATGTAATGACTATTGTAGGAAAGATATCTAATTCCCTATCTACTGCACTTTTTATGCTTTAAAGCTATTACTTCTATTAGAAAAGTTGCGCATAGCGCAATTAATTGTACGATACCTTGAATTCATTTCTTTGAGTATATTCCGCGTGTTTTATTGAATGTTCTAAACGTATTCTGGCAAGAACTGTGTATCCAATACGTTATTCGTTCATAGGAACACTCGCTCGAAAGCTTTACACGCAATGTGCACTTAACCGAGGATCGAATTGGTACCTGCGAAGAAAAAGTGCGCAGCATTTATTGGGTACGATTATGTACACGATTGCCCTATATTTGCAGGAAAATCTGCTCCTATTTAAGCTTAGAGTGAATCCTCAGTTCACGGGAATTAGCAAAGTTTCGCTGAATCAATTTCAGAAGTAATTTAATTTCACTTTCAAGCAGAGTAATTCATTATTTCGAAGCTATACCCTTTGTTTCTATGCCATAAGTAATCAGAATAATTATAATTTTTAACGCACGATAGAGATTTATTTATTTCGAAATCCGTTGGAATATAGTTAAGAGATATTTAATCATCCATAACGGTACTAAAGCAAACAAAAATTTTATTTTCAAGATAAATAATTTTGATTTGAAGCGAGCTTTAATATTGAGCATAGAATATGCTTTCTGCCTTCCTTCGGACAAGTATTGTGCGCGTTACCGGGGCCCGCCAACTGGCGACCGCGCCGTGCCTCGAGCTAATGCTGTATAACGGCTTCGCGAAGAAGATGTTATTGTACTTTCTAGCGTCGCCGCCGCAGGGGAACGCGTGTGTAGGTGTTGGACACGCGGCTTGGAAAAACCCTGCCCTCACCGTTGAAGGATCATCGGACAAGTTGGACCTACCCTTGCGGGAAGCAGCTCACTTGGCCGTGGCTCCGGGTTGTCTAGCAGCCCGCAGCCTCGTTACCAGCGGGGGCCACGTGGAGGCGGAGCTGCCAGCTTTCGCTCGGTCCCAGCAGGATGGCGTGTGCCGATATACCTGTACCGTCCCGGTATCAGTCTCTGGATACCGCCTGTGGCGACGGTCACTGGTGCCTTACCTCACTTCCCTTATTGTTGTTCTCCTCCGGTGCGTCTCGTGGTCATCCTGTCTGGCCATCTTCTTCGTATGTCCAAGTTGGCTGCTTCCTCCTTAGCAGTGGTTGGTCCTGTTCCGGTTGGATCCTGCTTGGGCCAGCCTTGTGCTTCTTCTTTGTCCTCTTCTTCTACTTTCTTCTTCTTCTTCTGCACCGCGTCTTCTCCCTCCACCACCTCGTGTTCCTCTTGAAGGTGCTCCTTCTCTCCTTTCCCGCCATTTCGAAAGTGACGAAACGCCTTTCTTGAAGTTAGGATGTGACTTTCGACTGGCCACCTGAATATGTGGCCGTCGAGTCCTCCTTTAAGTACGCGCCGGCTTTCACCATAGAGTGGGCACTCTCCTATGATGTGCCTCGGCGGTTCCTCTACTCCGCAGTCGCACAGTTCCGTATCGCTGCAGCCAAAGTACTTCTGTTTTCTATTGAAGTCACCGTGGCCGCTGAGGAACTGTGTCACATGGTGGTCCACGAGGATCCATTTATCCTTGACCCTCTCGTGGACGCTGCTGAAGTAGGCATATGTTGTTCGCCATTTCTCTGTCTCTTGCCAACGCTCCAGCCAAGTGGCCATGGCTTCGTCCCGTAGGCGCCGCTTTGTTTCCACTATGTTAGTGGATCTCTTCCTTTCAGCGTGTACCCGCGCGCGCATTTCAACCACCAGGTCGATAGGAATTTCCCCAGCTATAACTTGAGCCTCTGTCGAAATTGTCCGGTATGCCTTTGTGATCTGAAGCAGGGCCATCCTCTGCTATCTCTCGAGAATCCTCTTTGTCTTCAGGTTCAACAGGTCGCTCCAGCCGGCTGCGGCGTACGTGGCGATCGGGACAAAGTGCCCCGTGTCCAGGGTGGTTAAGTCTCCCTCCTTCCTTCGGACAATGATTATCTACCTTTAGGAGCAGTTGCTAGTGTTATCTTAACAAAATATCAGTTTATTGACTAATTGTATGAAGAATATGGCCGGCAGATGATATTATTCTTAATTGCTACTAACCGTGGCTAATTAACTGATCCAAAACCACATCGCTTGAAATAAATTTGATATCTAGACCTCTAGAGTGAATTAACGTCGGAGGTCAGTGATCCAGCATTTACCACAGTATAACAAAAATATTATACGTAATATCATGTTGTTAGCGTGACACTGCGTTAATTTATAATACGTAAGAAGCACATAGTGAAAGATTTTAAAGACATAATAACCAATATTACCATTTTCTTATAATTTCTCATTTCATTCCTCCTGTCGCTGAAACATCATTCTGAATTTTATGTTCATATGTATACACTGAACTCACTATACTTCATTTATCCATCCTTCCTTCTTAAAATACATAATCTAACCGAAAAAATTTATACTATACTTATTCTGGTATTATATCGAATTTTCTTTCCTATAAAATATTCTCAAAATATCTACTTGAATAACTACTCAAAATGGCGACTAAAATAATCTTTCACATCTTCATATTTACAAGTAGCACTCACACGCGCTTCGAAACCAAATTCGAATTATCGTCTACGCATTATAGAATCCTTGCAAAAGAAGGCTCAAGAGACATTCGATCCTTTCACGAGTATGAGCTTGCACATCGATTCACGTGATTCTTTCTGGCGATTCTCCGTCACGTGTACCATCCACGGCGATATGGTCGCAAAGAGAAGAATTGGGAGGGAAAGTGTGGACTAAAAGAATTAGACGGTGTTGCAGAAAGAAGAAAAATTTCACATACACGCATACATACACATGGGAATCGAAAGAGTGAGAGTAATCCCTGGTCCTGCTGGGACCATGACACGTGAAGTATTCCGTCAATACTTAATTAGCTTTTGTTTTTCGTTCTCCAGACAAAACAAACGACGAAATTATTCGTTGGAAACCTATAAAGAACGAAAGTAATGATAACCAAAATTAAATACCACTTGCACTCTGCATCTACTCATAAACTTTCATTTCAGACACAATAGAGGTCGAAATTATTCATGAAGTTACACAGCAATAACTACGCTATGCGACAAAATTATAGCATGCTCTATAATTTTCAGTATTTCTCGAATAACTTCAGAGCGGTATACCTCGGTAAAAAAAAAATTATTTTTGATTATAATCAAATTTGATTGGACAGGGCAACGTTAGCATTACACAAAGAAATTGATAAAAACTTTGAAGGAACCGTTACTGTTTTTAGAATATTATATAGATGTAAAAATAGATATAGCAAAAATCATTTCCTTTTACTTATTTATTTCATAAACCGGACATGGCAAACAGTATTTGTTCCTAGATTCGGATTCATTACATGGAATTACAAAAGATTTTAAAGGAGAGGCTATTAAAAATCACATTCTCCTTAATCCGTCTCTCTTTTGATACATTCATCATGTATTATTACATTGCAGCGATTCTTCACATGAACAGGTAAAATTTATGGAACGAAATGTAGATGGTAATTAATGTTCGTTTGTAGTAATAAAGGCTGGATGCTCTAAGCGAGTACGTATGTGACATGTGCGTATATCGAATTTCAATTTGAGGATCATTGAAACCTGCAGGCTGTGCTGACATTTCGTCGTTTACTGTACGATGACATCTGTCCCAAGTCAAGACTACTTCCTCCCCGAGTTTCAACAACCACAGCGCGGAATAAACTCATTTCTTAAAGTACAAAATTTGACCGTTATACAGCTTTCATATGCCTTCCCGTTCGCCGAATCCGTCGTAGTTTCTCAGAATCTGCGTCACGATGGCGATGGACAATGTAGTTCAAAACTTGTCCATTAAGTACTAATTAATGGACTGAGTTGTGGGGTTGTGGTATTGTGAAGTCAAAGGAGGTATAATCAAGTCGCGAGGAGCAACTCATAACGGAACGACGAGCGGCTTTAGGAAAGGGGACCATGAAAGTTGAGGCCAGAGAACGAGGCTGAAGAGAAGTTGCGTGGATGAAAAGGGAAAGATATGTGCGCTCTTCTGTCTCTCTGCCCTTTCACACTTTTCTCCACTATTTTTAATCGGATTATCGGGTTTGAGGAATACGGATCCTTGTTCTCCAGAATCGAGTGCAAGAATGTTAACTGCACTTGCTAATCAGTAGTTGAATGGGAAGGGCTGAGCTTAAAGGAGGGATGAAGTTAGCGATTAGTTCGAAGGTTTGTAGTGCTTTGGCTATTAATGATGAGTGATATATGTATCACGTAATAATAATTAGAATATTTTGCTAATTAACACGGCCATCTAATTCAACAATCTAACCTCGTCATGTTTGCAAACCACGGGAGTATAAAAGATTTATGACATATTTTGAACTGTAACACGGATATGTTGCTTGAAGAATACGAGCGTAATTTTAATATCTGACGAAGTACATACTGTCGAGTTTCTGAATTAATTTAATCAATTAATTAATTAAATTATTCTCGATGATAATTGAAACCTGCCAATCAGTCAATACTATATATATTATCAGTTATCATATTAACCACTATTGTCATTGGCTATATTCTTGACTAATGACGACTATAATAGTTAGTAATATCTTGATTGAGATATTGTGCCCTTTTTGTTAACTACATGTCTACGTTTTCTTCATACAGTTACCCTAATCTGCATACCTAAGTCTAAAGAAATAATTTCAAAGTAATTTTCCTTCACCTCCGCATTAATGGAACTTTCATCAACAATTTGAAGAAACTTTGGATTAAATATCTTCCATTCCTGACTCAATTTTAATATGAAATTCTATTCTTCCGATTTCCATTTTCCATTTTCTATTACGCGTAGTATCAGGAGCTCGATGCTCACCCAAAAATGAAATTTGCAGTGCGAAAGCTGGAATTACTCGCTAACAGGCGTATTCATGTTCAAGAAAAGGAAAGGGAAGTGTATATTGCAGGTTTCGGTGCTTCCTCGTAATGAGCCGCTGAATTTTTCCGCACTGTCATTATTTTCGCTGTCCACAAGCTTCATTTGGATTGGATGGCGCATCTGGGAAGAAATAGAGAACATCCATTATTTATGCATGAAATTTTTACGTTCTCCACAGCAGAGAGCTGCAGAACGTAGCACAGCAAAGCAGAGCACTAAAAAGCAACGAATATCACCATGTAGCGCAGCAGAGCACACTGCTGCTCAAGACGGCTCCATTCGGAGTAGCACAGTCACCGAGTAGCGCCGTAACCTCAGCACAGCACTTCCGTGCCCGGCACTGCACTGGATACAACTGCAAACAGGGCAAAGCCCAGCAGTGTGCAGCTCATCGAAGCAGGGTGTAGCAGGGCTCAGGAGAGCACAGCGGAGCCCAGTAATAAGCCGAATACCAACGGAGAGCTGCGAATAGCGCAGATTCCCTACATAACATAACCGAAACCAACCACAGCAGGGCACAGCAGAGCGCAGGGGAGCACAACTGAGCACAGCAGAGTATGGCGTGGCGCTGAATATGATCGATTACAACAGAATAGCACTGTTTCGAACAGCACTCCTACAAATAGCAACGCCACAGCTGCAAAGAGCAGTAGAGCACAGTACTATTGATGATAACACCGAAAAGAATTGAACATCCCAGTTTCCAAACCTTACATTACCTAACCACACCCAACACGTCTTAACCTAAACAAACCTCACACCTCCTTCCCCACCTATCCTAAACATAGTGGAGCAAAGCAGAGCGCAGGAAAGTTCTAAGAGCGCAGCAGGGCACAGTATAGTGCCGGATACCACCGATTAATACAGATTAGCAGAGTTTTGGGCAGGACTGCTCCGAATATAAGCTCCACCGCGACAGTTTACAAGAAAGCGCAGCGGAGCGCAGCAGAACATGGCAGATTCCAATAGAGCACAGTAAAGCCCAGAACACCAAGGAATATCAACTAATATCTGATAACACTGGTTCCTGGTCTAGCCTAAACTAACTAAACCTAAGGACAGCAAAGCAAATCGGAGTGAAATTCTGCACGACAGTACACCGAATACCGCCGAATAGCAGAGGTTAGAACAGACTCCCAAAGTAACCCAACCTAGCATAGTCTAACTTACCCCAACCACAGCGGAACAACGCAGAGGACAGGAAAGCGCATCAGAGCGTATCAGAACACTGTGAAGCGCCGAATACACCCGAAGGGCAGCGAACAGCACAAATTCCTAACCTAAGCGAACATAACATATTCAAACGTATCCTACCCTGACGCAACGTAATCTAACGGCAGCAGTGCAGGGCAGAGCATCGGTAGGCGCAACTGGCCTCGGTAACGCTCCGAAACCATCGAATGGCAGCGAAAAGTACAGGTTCGAAAGCTAACCAAACTTAATCAATCCAAACCTGGCATGCCCTACTCTAACGTACACCTCTTCCCCTACCCCAGCTTCAGCAGGCATCAGCAGAACACTAAAGCGCAGCAGATAGCTAGAGAGCAAAGTAGTACGCCAAATACCACACAATACCAGCAAAAATCAATGATTCCAAACCCAAACTAACCTAACCTAATCTATCCATGGTTGAGCATGGCATAGTGCAGCTCAGGACAGCAGAGCGCAGCACAGCACAGTAAACCGCCAAATACCACTAGTCCCAGCGGATAGCACGGATTCCTATCCTAACATTATCCAACGTTGCACATCCCAACCTTACCACAGTGCAGTATATCCGTGCTAAACTTAACGTAGCAGAAAACTGCAATGCATGGTAAAACAACGAATGGCAGCGAATAAAGCTGAATCATGTCTTACTAACCTGACCTAACCTTGTAAGCTCCACCTTCCCTAACCTATGCAGATCGGATCATAGCAGTGTGTACCAAAGTGCAGCAGAGCGCAGCAGTATACACTTAGGCGCCAAATACAATTGAATAGCACCATTGCCAATGGATTAAACTATTCACTGGTCATTAAATACTATAGCTATTTCAGGATGGTCAATGGATAGTTCAATTATGGCTAGAGATATTAATAATTGAATATACAGTACTGGGTACAATCATCTGCTAAGTATAATTTGCATTTGTTTAATCTACTCACTGAGCATCTTAACTCTACAGCAATCCACGAATGATCAAAGGATGGGTCAATTATGATCTGACTTATTAACAATTGAAAATAAAATGCTGAGCGTTGCCACCTATACTGTACTATTGGCATTTGAGTAATCTCTTAAATGAGCATCTACATTCTGTAACAAATTCTAGAACGATCAATGGCTAGATGGGTCATCGCTAGAGAAATTAATAATTAACAATGCATTACCCAATATAGCCATCTACACGTTTCAGTAGCCATTGGATCAATCTATTCACTGATCATATAAATTCTGCAGCCACTTTAGAATGACCAGTGGACATATCAAATATCGCTAGAGATATTATCATGTGACAATACAGTACTGAGTATAGAAATCTTCTCAGTACCATAGCAATTGCATTAATCTGTTCGCAGATAATCTTAATTCTATAGCTATTCTACAATGGTCAATGTTTAGATCAATTATTTCTAGAAAAATTGACAGTTGACAATACTGTACAGACTATAGTCGTTTTCACAGTACCATAGCAATTACATTAACCTATTCACTGATTATTTAAATTTCATAGCAGTTCTAGAAAGATCATGAGTAAAGCCGGCTACACAGCACTAAAGCCCTTGTACTAGCCTATGTAGTTATTATTCATATTCCACAGCAATTCTAGAATTATCAATGTGTATGTCTATCATCGCTCGACATATTGCCAATTGACAATACACTACTGAGTATAATCCTCTGCACAGCACTATAGCCATTGGAATAATTTATTCACTGGTCACATAAATTCTATCGCAGTTCTCGAATGACCAACGGATATATCAGTTATCGCTGGAGATGTCAGTATTAACACTACAGTACTGGGTATAGTCGTATACGCAGTACTGTAGCCATTGGTTTAATCTATACACTGATCATCTATATTCTATATCAGTGCTAGATGGGCCATTGGATCGATCAATTATCGCTAGGGATATTAGCATTGAAAAATTCATTACTAAGGATATGCATCTACACAGTACTGTAGCGTTTGGTTTAATCTGTACACTGACCATTAAATTCTATAGCAGTTCTAGAATGACCCACGGAGATGTCAATTATCGCTGAAGATATCAGCAACTAACGCAGTAGTAATAAGTATAGGCGCCTACGCTGTACTATAACAATTGCATTAATATATTTACTTTTCATGTAAGTTCTATAGCTATTATGGATTGATTAATTTGCTGTACAATTATCTCTAGGAACAATAACAATAAAGAATACAGTACTCATTATAGCCCTCTACGCAGTACTGTAGCCATTGCATGAATCTATTCACGGATCATTTTAATGCCATAGCAATCCTATAATGATAAATGGATGAAGCAATTATGTCTAGAGAAAGTAACAATCAACAATGCACTACAGATTATAACCATCTACACAGTATTATATCCATTTCATTAATCTATTCACTGAACACGTAATTTCTTTTGGAATTCTAGATATATCTAGGGATATAATGAATTGCCACATGAAATATAAACAATTCGCTTCAAAGTACTGAGAACTATCATCAACACATTACTATAGCCATTGTGTCCACCTATGTAGTGATTATCTTAATCCTATATAGCAGTTTACAATGGATACATATATTATCGCTTGAGATGCTAGCAGATGAAAATACAGTACTGAGTATAGCCACCAACACAGTACAATAGCCATTCAGTAAATCCCTAGACTGATCACCGTAATTCTAAACCAATATTAGAATGATAAATGAATAGGTGCATTATCGCCAGAGATATTAGCATTAGAAAAAAACGGTACTGTGTATAGCCATCCACTTAGTACTGTAGCCATTGGCATACAGTAACCGCTGATCATGTGAATTCTGTAGCAGTTATAGGATGTTCAATGGAAGGATTAATTTCGCTAGAGATATTAACAATTGACAATACAGTACCGAGTATAACCATCAACACAGTGCTATAGCCGTTGGTTCAACCTATATACTGAGCATCTTAATTCTGTAGCAATTCTAGAATAATCAAACGATAGATGCATTATCGCGAGAGATATTAACAGTTGAAAATACATTACTGAATATAGCTATTAGTATAGTTCCATAGCCATTGACTTAAACTACTCACTGACCATGTAAATTCTGTAGTAATTCCAGAGTGATAAATAGGGAGATTAAATATTGCTGGAGATATTAACCATTGACAAATTATTGCTGATTATAGCCACATACACAATATTGCTGCAATTGTATTAATCTACTCAGTGATTATATAAATTCTATAGAAATTCTGTTATGCAGAATGGATACATAAATTATCGCTAGAGATATTAACAAATGACATTGCAGTACTGAGTACAGCCCTATAAACAACATTATAGCCAGTGGATATATTTGCCCACTGTACATCTAAGTTCTAACGGGATTCTGGAATGGTAAATGGATAGATCAATTATAGCTAGAGATAATGACATATGTCAATAGGGTACACATTATTGTCATCTAGCCAATAAGATAGCCGCTGCATTTATCTATTTGCTGATGATTTATGATACATAGAAATTATAGAATTATCAATAGATGGATCAGTTATGGCTAGAGATGTTTAAAGTTAGCAGTACGTTACTTAGTAAAGCCACCAATAGAGCACTGTGGCCGTTGGATTAATCTATTCACTGATGATTTCATTTCTATATCAATTTCAAACTTATCTATGGATAGATCACATACCTCTTCAGATATTGAAAACTGACAATGCAGTACCGGGTGTAGCCATCTACACAATAATATATCAATTGAATTAATCCATTCCCTGATCATCTAAGTGCTTCAGCAGTTGTACTCAGTACTGTTTTAATATCTCGAGCGATAATAGATCTGTCTCTTGTCATTCTTGAATTGCTTTAGGATTTGAATCATCAGTCAACAGATTCATCAAACGACTATAGTGCTCTGTGGGTGTCTGTATTCAGTACCTTACTGTCAATTGTAAATATCTCCAGCCGTAATTGATCTATACATTGGTAATTATAAAATAGCGGTGCAATTAGAATCATCAGTGAATAGATCAATCCATCCGCTATGGTTCTATGTTGGCAGCCACACTCAGTACAGTATTGACATTTTTCAATGTCTTTAGCAACAATCGCCCTATCCATTGATCATTCTACAATTGCTATGGAGCATAGGTTATTAGCGAACAGATTAATTCAATTAGTATACCAGCGTGTAGATGGCTACATTCAGCACTGTATTTTCAATTGTCAATATCCTTAACAATAATTGATATATTGAAAGACAATTCCAGAATAGCAATTTCACTTAGGTCATCTTAGAATTGGTTGAAACAATGGCTGTAGTACTGCGACGATGACTATACTTAGAACTGTACTGTCAATTGTTAATATTAACAACTGTGACTGATTTACACTTTGATCACTCTAGAATTGCTATAGCATTTGAATAATCAGTGTACAGATTATTTCAGCAGCTACAGTGCTCTGTTGGTAGATGTACTATGTACCGTACTGTCAATTGTTAGTATGTGTAGCCATAACTGTTCTATACATTGATTATTCTTGAATTGCTATAGAATTTGTATCATCGCTGAGTAGATTATTCCGCCGGCTACAGTACTGTATTAATTGCTGAACTATGTACTTTATTGTCAATGCTTACTATCTCGAGCGATATTGATCTTTCTTTTGTCACTCCAGACCTGCTGCAGAATTTAAATCATCATTGAAGAGATTGATCAAACGGCTTCAGTGCTGTGTTGACAGCTATACTCAGTACTTTGTTTACAAATGTCAATGCCTCCAGCAACAATTATTCCATTTATTGACCATTCTTCAATTGCTGAAGAACATAGATGATCTGTGAACACATTAATTCAGTGGCAATAATATTGTGTAGATGGCTACACTCGATACTGTACTCTCATTTGTCAATATCACTACCGATATTTGATATAACGAACACTGAACTACGCGTACGCGTACATAAATATACACGACGTACGATCCTTGTCGTAAAGATTCGTCGCGCCTGCATACGGAACAGATGATCCGGTTCGTTTCCGTTTGGCGCGGCTTGATATTTGCCGGACGATCTCAGTCAAGACGGTTCGGCGCGCCTTGGTTCGGGCAGGACGACGCGAGTCATGTCTGATAGATGCATGCAGATTCGGGCCGGACAGTCGAAGACGAGTCGTTCCGTGGCGCATATTTACGGGTGAGATGATTCGACTCGTGATGTATCGGCGCGCCAAGATACGGGTCAGGCCCTGCCGTCTTGTGTATCCGGTGCATCTAGGTACATGTCAGACGATCCCAATAGTGATGATTCAAGGCGAATACATACGGGACGTATAATGCCACTCGTGCAGCTTCGGCGCAACAAGATACGTGTCGGACGATTCCAGTTGAGATGCTTCCACCCATCTACATACGGGACTGACTATCCCATCGTGCCGGTTCTAGTTCCCAATTCGTGGGACGGACGATCCCAGTACAATCGGTTCAGCGCTCGGATGTACGGGCAGGTCGGCCTACCTTCAGGCAGGACGATGTGGGTGGTATCGGTCCAGCACATCCTAGAAACGGGCCGGACGATTCCAGTTGTGATGTTTCGGCGCTTGTACGTGAGGGACGGACGTTCCCGTCACGTTGGTTCAACTCGTCGATGTATGGGGCGGACGAACTTAGTCGCGTTGGTTCGGGACGATTCCAGTAGTGACGGTTCGGAGCGTATACATACAGGACGGACGATACTATCGGGTCGGAACGGCGAGCTTATATTTGGGATGGATGATCTCAGTCGTGTTGGATCGGTGCGAATATGTACGGACCAGACGATCTGGGTCGTGATCTATCGGCCAGGTTATGTTCTAGCAGGTCGATGCGATTCATGTCAGTTCAGCACACCTAGATAAGGACCGGATGATCGTAGTCGCGTTTATTCGAAGAACATACATACTGAATGGCCTATCTCTGTCGTATAGGCTCGGCGTGCCAAGATGCTGGTCGGACTATCCCGGTCGTGATGTTTCGGCGCGCCAGCATACGGATCATACGGTCCCGTCATACCGGTTAGGCGTGCTTTGGTATAATACGGACGATATCAGTCGAGTCCCTTCTACACGCCTAGGAATGGACGGGAAAACTGCATTCGTGATGTAATTTGATTCGGTGACAATTACATTGTTTATGGGACAGACGACCTCAGTGGTATCTGTCAGGCGCTCCTATGTAGGGTCCTGCCCGTGATAGTTCGGCGTGAGTGTTTACGGGTCGGACTCTCTCCAGTTGGGTAGGTGCAGCGTACCCAGATACGGTCCGGACGATCAGAGACGTGATTGTTCGGCGTGCCCTGGTTTGGGTAGGGCAGTCGTCGTTCTGATAGTTCGGAGCGCCAAGTAACGCATAGGCAGATCCCAGACATTATGCTACGGCGTATTAACATACGAGACGGACGATCCCGTCGTGGTGGTTCTGGACGCTTAGAATCGGGACGGACGATCCCAGTCCTGTAACTTCGGTGTGACAAGGTACGTTGCCAACATTCCCAGTTGTGTCGTTTCAGTGCGCATACACACTGGGCGGATGATAATAGTCGTGTCGATGCGGCGTACCAAGATTCCGTCCGGACGATCCCAGACGTGATTGTCCAGCACGCGTTGGTTTGATTCGGACGATCCCAATCTGATGATTTGGCACGCCCGGGTATTGGACTGACGATCTCAGTCGCGCCGGTCCGGCGCACTTATTAACGAGCCGGGTGATCCAAGTTGCATCCGATCGGCGCACATGAATACATGGCTGAAGAGCCAAGACGAGTCCGTCCGGTGAGCATACATAGGGGACGTACAATCGTAATCGTGTAGGATCGGCGCGCATAGAAACGAGCAGTCGATCCCAAGCGTGTCGGTTCTACGCCCCAATATACAGGTGATCTCAGACGTGATGGTTCGGCGCGCCTGGATATAGGACCTACGCTCTCTGTTGTGTCGGTTCTGCGCGCATACATATGGGCCGATCGAGCACAGTCGTCTCGGTTCGGCAAGCCTCGATATGGGGCGGATGATCTGAGTTTGTTGCAGTTTGGCGCGCCTGGGTACGGACTGGACGTTCGGAACCGTTTCGCTTTGCTCGCCTTCATAGGGCACGGACGATCAACGTCATGTCTGATCGGCGCGCCTTGGCTCAAGTGAGACAATACTCCTCGTGTTGGTTAGGCGCGACCACACACTGGACGGACTATCTGACGAACGCAGCTGACCTGGAACCGCGTCAAATACTTCACAGTAGCACAGATTAGCACTACTTATGAAGAGCACCGCGCCAAGTAGCTTCGTCGCCACAGCAGAACACAGCATAGAGCGGGGGAGTGCAGCAGACCGTAGCAGAGTGCAACGTAGCATAGCTGATCGCAACAGGATGCAACAGATCACAGCAGCTAACTGCAGTGCTCTGCAGATTGCCGAATATCATCGAGGAGCTCAGATTAGCTCTACTTTGTGACAGCACCGCACCAAACAGCAACGAAGGGCAGCAGACCGGAGCACAGTACAGCAGGTTACAACAGAGCACAAGTATTGTGCGCGTTACCGGTGCCCGCCAACTGGCGACCGCACCGTGCCTCGAGCTAATGCTTTATAACGGCTTCGCGAAAAAGGTGTTACTGTACTTTCTAGCGTCGCCGCCGCAGGGGAACGCGTGTGTAGGTGTTGGACACGCGGCTTGGAAAAACCCTGCCCTCACCGTTGAAGGATCATCGGACAAGTTGGACCTACCCTTGCGGGAAGCAGCTCACTTGGCCGTGGCTCCGGGTTGTCTAGCAGCCCGCAGCCTCGTTACCAGCGGGGGCCACGTGGAGGCGGAGCTGCCAGCTTTCGCTCGGTCCCAGCAGGATGGCGTGTGCCGATATACCTGCACCGTCCCGGTATCCGTCTCTGGATACCGCCT
>NW_016910026.1:340009-359197 GCF_001483705.2 Eufriesea mexicana
GTGACCTGAAGCAAGGCCATTCTCTGCGATCTCTCGAGGATCTTCTTTGTCTTTAAGTTCTGCAGGTCGCTCCAGACAGCTGCGGCGTACGTGGCGATCGGGACAAAGAAGCCCCTGTACAGGGTGGTTAAGGCTTCACGTCCGAGACCCCAGTTCGCCTTGGCCACCTTTGCCAGGCTGTTGAACATTCTTCTGCACTTGTGCGCTGTTCCCTGCACGTGCTTCTCAATCCTCAGGCCGCGCTCAAGAACTGCAGAGCACAGTAAATCCCCGCATTTCACAGAATAGCACTGGATATCTCATACTAGCACTACCTAGGGACTGCTCCGCACCAAATGGCAAAGCCGCCACCGCAGAAGGAGTAGAACGCTGCAAAGTGTAGAAGAGCTAAGCAGATCGCTGGATAGCACCGAATATGTCTGAGAAGGACATATTTACATCAAACTGAACATATTTACACCACTTGAGGACAGCACCGCCCGAAATAGCGTTCGGCTCTCCTAGGTACTTCTCTGACGGTCACAGTCGTATCAGTTCGACGCACCCACGCACATGCCAGACGCCCTCAGTACTTCCAGTTCAGTGTACCTTGGTCAGCGACGGGCTATCCGTGACGTGTTATTTCGATAAGACTCGGTTCGGTTCGGTCGGTGTCAGTTGTGTCGGTTGAACGCGATTATATACGGTCGACTCATCTCGGCCTAGTCTTTTCGCACTCCACATTTCGGGACGAACGACTTCCGCCGGGGAAACCTAGCGCGGCTGTATCGAGTCCAGTCGGGCCGAGTCGCGTCGATTTGGCTCGAATACGTGCGGTCCTAACACTCATAACCATGTCGGTTTTGCACGCCTATGTACGGGCCGGACGATACCGGTAGTGTAGATCCGCCGCACATGTGTCCGGGCCACACTACACCAGTGGTGTCGGTTCGGCGCGCTTAGCCACGGGTTCGACGATCCCAGCCACATCGTTCCTACATGCCTAATTACGAGCACCTAATGTCAGTAATTTAATGTGCTGCGTCTATCCCTGGGGTTTATTCACGTGGTTTCCATAAGCGCGGGATTGAGATGCGCCCAGTCAGCGCGTTAAAGGAAAATACTCAACGCTAACTACCAATCGACCCAGGAAAGCATGCTCCACAGACCATGCTTGTTATGGGCTGGACCTTCTTATTTCCTCATCGTCTCTGCAGGCAGGCGTCCGAACTGGAAGGACGCATCTCACCCGCAGAGACGCCAGCGCCTCTTGCCTGCGACATGGGCTATGTTATTGCCCCCGCGTCCAACACATTTCGGCGAGGCCGGAGTGGAATAGCCACTTCGGGGGTTCAATGTACCAGTAATCAGGCCACACTTGTCATACCTGCCGCAGGATTGACTCACTACCCGAAAGAGGCCATTGCAAGCCTCGGCCTGGGTAGGGACAAATCGGATGCGTGTGGACGTGACTCCAAAGCAAACGCTGGACTCAGTGGCGCAACGATTCTCCATGCGCCCCTCAGATACCGTATTTCCTTTTACACCACATTCACACTATATGCATCCCTCTCCCTTCCTACACACTCTCTGCATACTTACAAAAACATTTATACTTCTCCTTGCATCCTAACGCACAACTCACATCTACACTACTATCAGCATATCTACACACTACATATTAACTCAGGTCTCGAAGATCGTCGTACAACGGGCAGTCTACAATCATGTGCTTGCAATCTTCTTTCACGGTAGCACACTCACACCGCTCACTCTCACTCAATCGACGTTTATATAAAAACTCATTCACACTACAATGGTCAGTCATCAAGAGTACACACGCACTTTAGGCCCAAATACGCATACAGCTTTGCGAATCTCTCATTTTTGATAAACTCATACGTTACGCGCCCTTTCACACATTCATTCCACCTACTCTGCCAACAATCATACATACATTCATTCACCAACCTTTCACAATCCTCACGCGACCCTTCACACAATTCCTTCTCACACACTAAGGCATGCTCTCGCAGATTCACACCGTCCTTTATACTCGACAATACACCTCTTTGTGCACACACTGACCCCACGGAGGTGATCCCATTGTGACTTGCATACTCTCACCCGATTCTGCTCTACGCACATAAAAACATGCATACAAAACGATTCGCTGAAATCAATTTACAAAACCTCTCCCGTACCCACTCACCATTACAACATACCACACACTTGCTCCATATATCACACACACTACAAACAAACCTTCATATACCACATGCACATCTCTCTTCCTCATAGCCCATTCACACTTCTACACACGCCTCATTAGCCCTACAACGTTCATAACCTTCGTCAGCAAATTCTCCAGATGCACCATAAAGCACATCTCTTCATTCATCCACATACCCAGATATTTCACACACTCGGCACACCTATTCACTTTCTCACACACAGCCTTCTATTCACAGGGAAACTTCCCTTCATCAATGTCACTACTGTCTCTCCTTCGAACACAGTCAGAGTAACATTCATACAGCACTCCCTTACAATTCCCATATATTCTGCTTCCTTTTGCTCTAATTCCACTTGGTATTGTCCGTCGATAATCAATACCATGTTATCCGCGTACGCAGCACATTTACTCCCGCAATCGCTCAGCTGCCACAGGACACATTCAACGTAAGGTTCCAGATACACGGACCGCAGGTGCACTCCGGCGGACTGCCGCGCTCGACAACTCTGCATACAACCTCCTTCACATCCAACACACACGTCATCCTGCAATGGAAATATCTCATCCGAAGAGCGATTTCCCGACATCGACCTCCCTCACATTTTCAATTACTCACAACCATTCTAAGTTGTCGAACGTTCCTTTAAACTCCAGAAACACACCCAAAACGTACCTACATTCACTGATGCACACATAATCCTGCTCTCTCCCAAACTCCCGTCGATCGGACCGTGGGAAATCCCTGCTGGGTCTCATTCATTCTGTCTCACGCGCATCGGTACAATCTCGCTGCCGTTATTTGCTATAACGCCTTACACAGCCCTGACAACAATGTAATTGATACATACGACGTGCGGTCCGATCCCGGTTTACCCGGGGTCATTGTCAAAATAATCACACACGCCTTCTTCCACGCAGCAGGAAAATATTCCGCAGTCAAACATACATCATACACTCGTTTCGACCATCACGTAATGGCATTCCAAATCACAAGCAGCATCTCCGCAATTATACCACCATGTCCCGGTGCCTTTCGCAATCTCGCCATCTAATCTAGCTACCTGCCTCGTCCAATTCCAGACGTGCATTTTATTCTTGAACATCCATATCCGCATGTGCATTCACTCAATCCTAAGGCATCATCTCCGCTTCTGGGAAGAAATTCATCATTAGGACATCCGCTCATTCACCCCACGTGGAATAACATGCCGCATTAACATTTAATGAACTCAGCCTCTCCTTGCCAGTCTTTTCCGACATCATCTATACTCCGGTTCCCATGGTTCCAGGCTGGAGGTCTCACTGGCGAACCTATGTCAGCTATTCTCTTTGACCTTATTCACAGCACCCTTATGCTCACGTAACAGCCTTCTATACTCAAGTGACTTCACACCAATATTCTCGTATTTTCTCTTTCTCGCTCTCTGATACATGCATCTAGTCATACGTACTTTTTTCTTTAAGGCATTTAACTCACACAGTCATCATGCCATCGTCCTATCACACCAACGCGTGCTGCCTTTCAATTGTTTCCCATTTACTTCCTGGATCCATTTCATTGGCACGACCATCAAACAACCCACGTTTGTCCCACTCATTACAACCGCAACATCTCTTACAGCACACTCCACCAGAACATTCATATATTTTTCCCAGCAATCGTTCACACATGCCCATCTTTTACACTAACACGAGCCACACTTCTTAAACACTACCAAAGACATACTAATAAGGAAAATAACGTGCTAATAATACACATTGTGGTCACTTATTCCCTAGTCACACTTCACCTGCCACTCAAAGCCGCTGCCGGTCGGATCACCGCTCATCAGAGTAATATCAGTGCCACTCTGCCTACTCATACCTGAAGAAGTATGTCTCTCAGTCGGTTCATTCAACACGACCATTCCTTCAGCCAACACCCATTCCTCAAGCACCCTACAACGCATTTCATTTATCGTACTGCGACCCCTGCCCTTGTTGAACCTCAAGGGGATGGCCGCATAAGCATCCATTCCAAACAAGACATACTTGCCACGTACAAACTCAGTCACAATATCCATGTACGCCAGGTGCGACTCAATCTTTCGACCGTACCGACAGTACACGGAGACCACATACAATTCACCAATATCACCATTTAGCCAAGCACACGCACACACACCATACTCACTGGTACATTCGCTTACAATCAAAGATTCAATATTCTCGCCAATAGCAGCTTCTGCTACCTTATTAGGTGCACTCTCGCACATGTACACTAACCAGTCTCTCGCTGAACCACACACTCACTCATGTGACGCATATAATTTCCTCAATGAGACAACAGCCACACATTCCTCGCTCAGAAATCACCCCAAATCATGCATCACAGCATACGCACGTTGACAATTACACTGAATCACATTCGTACTATGGCCCGTACTAGTCATGATTAATAGGCGCCTTCTCTCTCTCAAGATTTCATACAAATTCCGTGACTTTCACAGGCAAAACGGAGTTGCCTTCCTTTGTGCCCTTTAATATGTAATTCCGGCCGACGCATTCGCTCTTGCATTTGTCGCGCTAGTGCAGTTTCTCGCGGCCTTTCCCACACAAGCGCTCCTTCACCGGAGACTCCTTCGTCATATGCCTGAAGGCAAATCACTGATAACATCGCATCGCATTAACATACTCCTTCAGTTTACAACAATGCCACTTCACATGTACTCAACCTTATTCACCATTATGTCACAAATTCTTTTCATATCTGTTAAAATGATATTCCCAACGCACATACCCTTCCTATTCACTCGATAAACCGCACACACGCGCTTCCTAACACTTCCTTAAGCACTTCCTCACTTACACCCTCAGATTTAAAGAAGATCTCATGCAATTTACGCACAATTTCCTCGTTTGTCATCTCATGAACAACATCAAAAATCACCACACTACGACCAAACTTTCCGGGAGGTCCGACGTTAAGCCTCATTTCACTATATTTTTTTCCATTCACTCAGCAGATTTAAGTCCTTTCCACTTGCGGTCTCAATAGCAAGACCACCACACTTTGTTTTCCTAACCGCCTTAACTCTCACATCAAATCACAACACACGTCATTCATCACCTTCTTCTTTACACCCTCACTCGTCATCTTCTGACTTTCATCCATAGATTTTACGATCACAGCATTCGTTTTCTCATTCACACACTTACTAACTACACATGTAACTCCCCACACCCTTTCCAGCTACACTCGCGGAGTTGTGCCTTTCACAAATACTAACGCTCTGACTCAAGCATTTCTGCACTCATCAATCCGCCCACGCAGCCTTTCAGTCCTTGCAATAATTCGCATGATTTGACATTCATACTCATACAAGCAGTTCATTATGAACTCGGCCGTAGTCATCGACACTCTGTCCCTACCAGTAAATATAAATTCCCGCAGCTTCTCCAGAATTGTACGCAACTCCGAACGATCGTCGTTCACACATTCATCCTCACAATCACGCTCACTGACTCTATATACGCATACCCCCTCAAGCCCTTTTAGGGGGCCCACGCAACGCGAGTACCATCCAGCACCGCGGCCGGACGGAGCTGACGCGCTACGCGCGGACTAGTTCATAACCAACTCTGCTAGAGCTACTTCATCATAATTACTAGGCACTCCCACACCCAAAAGCTTTACGAATTAATTTTTTTTCTTATCTATTCTGATCCCACGAGCTGCGTCGTTTCATACGTCACGCCCCGCGTGAAACTTATTCCGGGAGGAGGCTGTTAAAATCGAAAGTGTGCCGGGTATTTCGTCGCGGTCGCTCGCAGGCTGGTGCCCACAACAGTCACACCTTCATGCGTCCGGTAAAGAGGTGGTATGGCAGGACCTCACTCCAATGGCCTGAAGATTAAGGAATTTTTCATAGAGGTTATCATCCTCGCAGTCCAGCGGACTAATGCCAGAAACCCTGTTCCTGAGGAACATGTACACGAGTCCGCGGTTTGCGCTCTACCGGGGCAACCCGGAGTCCTTAAGCCCGTACAACGGCTGACAGATGACAACCGTAGCCACTGCGGGTCCTATTTACGGGCAGTAAGATCCCAGAAGTTATGCGTCTGAGAGCTTACATACGGGGCCTGCGATTCCAGTTGTACTGATTCGGAGCGCCTAGGAAGGGACAGGACGATCCCAATAGCTATGGCTTGGCGTGCCTTCATGCGAAATGGATGATCCTGTCGTGATGGTTTGGGGCACATACATTCGTGACGGACGATCGCAGACGTGTCGGTTCGCAACGCCTGTGTATGGGTCCCACAATCTTGTTCCTGTCAGTTCGGCGTGCCTTGGTATAAGACAGACGCTCCCATCGCATCGGTTCGGCGCTCCTTACGCATGACGGACGATCCCGGTTAAAATGGATCGACGTGCCTATTTACGGGCCGGCCGATCCCAGTTGTGTAGCTTCATCGCGTCAAGATACGGTTCGGACGATTCCATTCGCGATGCTTCGGAGCTCATACATTCAGAACGAACGATACCAGTCGTGATGGTTCGGAGCGCCTAGATACGGGGCAGACGGTCACGTCGCGTCTGTCCGACGCTACTACGTACGGGACCAACGATCGGAGTCGTGTCGGTTTGTCACTTATGAAACGAGCGATCACAGTCGCGTCGGTTTGGTACGCATACATATGGGTCGGATGATCCCAGTCGTGTCGGTACTCGCGCCTAGTTGCGAACTGGACGATCTCAGTTCTGATGGTTCGGCGCATTAAGATACTGTCGATATGATACCAGTCGTGTTCGACGAATCGACGAATATTTGCCAAAGCAGTGAATAACTCAGATTTGCACGACCAAGGGCAGCATTGCACCGGACATCAACGGCACGACAGCGGAGCACAGCTGCGTGCATTTGACTGCAGTGTAGCAAAGCAGGTCACCGAATGGCACTGAATAGCGCAGATTATCACTGCTTAGGACACCATCGCAACGAATAGCAACGCCACCAGAGCAGAGCGCGGTAGCGCTCTGCGGAGCACAGCAGAGCACAGCATACCGCTGATTAACACCGAATAGCACAGATTAGCACTACTTAGGACAGAAATGCACCGAATAGCACCGCCTCCAGGGCAGAGAGCAGCAGAATCAGCAGAGACAGTATGGCCGTGAAAGACACTGATTAGGAACGATAGGCACATCTGCAGATAGCACTGTACCGACTAGCACCGCCGCAACAGCAGAGTACACCAGTTCGCAACACAGCGCCTAAGATATCAGCAGAGTACAGCCGAACGCCAAATAGAGCCGACAGGCAGAGCTAAGTTCTGTTTCCAATAAAACTGCTCCGAATATCACCGTCACCATTGCGGAACGTAGGAGCGCGCAGCAGAGCACATCCTACCGCAGAGTATTGCCAAGTAGCATAGATTAGCGCAGATTTCGACAGAAACGCAGCGAATAGCAACGCCACTGCAGGAGAGCGCATCACAGCGCAGCAGATCACAGCATAGCACAGTAATACGCGGAATACTACCGAATAGCACGGACTAGCTCCGCTTAGATCAGCACCATACCAAACCGAACCACCAACACAACAATAGCAGTGAGCAGCATAACTCCACACAGCGAAGCAGAGCGGAACAGATCGCGAAACGGCGCAACGGAACACGGTAGGGCACAGTGAAATGCCAAACACCGCCGAATATGTCGGATTAGTTCCGTTAAGGACAACAACGTACCGAATATCTACGCCGCAATAGCAGAGCACAGCACAGTGCAACACAGCGATGCAGACAGCAACACGGCGCCGAAGAGTAACTCAAAGCACAGATTAGTACTGCTCAGGGCAGCAATGCTTCCAATCGAACGGCCACCATATCAGACCATAGCGGAGCACAGCAGCGCCCAACAGTACGCCGAATAGCAGCGAATAGCACAGACTAGATCAGCCTGTGACAGATCTCCACTGATAGCGCCGCCTCCAGAGTTGCGTACAGCAGAGAGCAGCAGAGCGCAGCAGAGACCAGAAGAGCACAGCAAAGCGACAGACACCACTGAGTAATACGGATTATCACTGCGTAGGACAGCATGTGGAATCGAAAGCTTAGTAGAAAGCTCAAAGAATTAATTGAAGATTTAGCAGAGGGCTCATAAGATTGATCGGCGTAAATAAGTTTATGTACACACATTTGTTGCCTCTTCCACTTCTTTTCAATTTAGTTCGATTTAGGATAGATGGTAGCTGCGTTTTGATTTGGATTTGGGAATATGTGTTAGAGTGCAGTGAAATTTTTCATTTCCATGCCTTTGTAGGGAATTCCGAAATGTTAGTTATAAGTCCTTAACCTTGTGGAACAATATAAAGTTTTAGCATCTTTGTGTCACATTTTTTGAAACTCCATTCCTACATGATACCAACGGGAGTCATTTGCTACATTACAATTGTCAAAATTGCTGGTAACCCATACACATAGTGCTGAATTTGAATTCAGGGATACGTACTTGTATGATATCACTGCTGAATTACTGTCGAAATATTGTACTATTGTCGTAAATGCACTGCATGTCTTAATTATGGTTCATCGCGATATCGTTGGCAAATTTTCATCTAAAGGCTGATGTTTTACTCACGATACTCAGCAATTAAGTATATAAATATAATTTTGTGAATTTTCCGGTGTTTGCAAACGTTGTTAACTTTATTCGCTTTCCATTATACTTGCGCTAATTTAATACATTTCCACATCGTGGAGCTACTACATACAACCTCAACGACGGAATACGAATTGAAATATTTGTGGCTAGGAACTGGGTAATATCTCGTAGCGTTTCCATTGCGAACAATTATTGGAAATTCAAATTTTATTAAATAATTCAAAATTTTTCAGGCCTCTCCATTTTTACTCCATTTGTAGTTATTTGCATTTCATGGCAAATTAAATTCACACGTCGAATTAGTTAATATTTCCGAAAGTTTCGTTGTATTACTATTCAAATTCCTTCTCGCAGTTCGTTTATGTGTTCCTTTTTTCTTTTCACTTGTGGGATGAGGTTGACAGAAGATGAATATCGAGCATGCTACCAAATTATTCGATGGCATGTTTATAAGAATTATCGCCGTTGATATGATAGGAGGAAATACAATTCCGCTGTGAAAAGAGATATCTAGAATAATTCTTCCAAAAAATATTATTTTCCATCTTCTGCATATCTATCAGCTGTTAGTCAAATCATATGCGGCCTATGTTGGAAACATATAATTCGACCAAACCTATAAACATCTAGGAGTGCTTTCCTTTTTACTGTACAATAAGGTCAACGAATGCCTCATTTGGTGCTGACCAACGCACTTTGGTCAGAACCTACAATTCGCTAATCAGACCCATTCTAGGCTAAGGCTGTATTCCGTATGGATCAGCGATGTACCAAAACCCTGGATTCGATTCAAAACACGACCCTGAGACTATGCTGCGGGGCCTACAGTACCAACCCAACTCTCTTTAGTACATCCCCCCGCAGAGTACTGCAGCCGCTGTATTAACTAGTTCAGTAATGATTTACATTTTATAGCAATTCTAGGATGACAAAAGGCAGGACCAATATCCCTCGAGACGCTTACAATTGACAGCACAGTACTGGGTACAATCGCCATTGCAATACAGTTGGCGTTGGACTGGTTTATTCACTGATGGTTTCAATTCCACAGCAATTCAGGAAAAATAAACATATAGATCAGCACTGTCTCCAGATATTTACTGTTGCCAGTACGGTCTTCAGTACACCCACGAGCAGAGAACTGTAGCCACTGGACTACTCTGTATACTGATGTATGGAATTCTGTAGTGACTTTTGAATAACCAATGTATAAATCAGATATATGTGGAGATGTTAACAATTGTCAGAACGGTAGCTACAGCAGCCACAACAGAGCCTTGTTGTCGCTGCAATAATCTGCCCACTGATGGCTTGAACTGCATAGCAATTGTAGACCGATAAATGAAAAAAAGGAGATCAAAATTCGATATAGATACTGACAAATGCCAAAGCAATGTTGAGCTTATTAATCAATACGAGACTCCTGCCGTTCTATCAATCTGTTCGCTGACCACATAATTTCTTCCGTAGTTGTAGAATGATCAATAGATGCAGTTACTACCGCTTGAGACATTGACATATGACAAAAATGTACTGAGCTTGGATATCAGCAGCGCAAGGTAGCCGTTTGATTCCTCTGTTCACTGATGATTAATTTTCTGTAGCAATTAAAGCATGACAAAAGGCAAATACAATATCGTTCGAGATATTTCCTATTGTCAACACAGTACAGACTACAGCCGTCGCCACAGTAGTGTTGCCGTTGGATCAATTTGCTCATCGATGATATGATATCCACAGAAATTCTAGAATAGTCAATGTATAGTAGGATAATGTCATGCGACATTTATAATTGGCAGTACGGTGCTTATTACACCCACCAACAGAGCACTGTATCCGTTGGAACTGTATGCTCAATGACCATAAAATTCTATAGCAATTCTGTTATGACAAAATCAAGGTCCATTATCCCTCGCGACGTTAACAATTCACAACACAGTACTGAGCACAGCCATCATCATTGTAATGAAACCGTTGGAATGCGATGCTCGCTGATGCAGTAAATTGAAAGGCAACCATAGCACACACTATGAATAGTGCTGCTACGGCTGGTGACACGATTGACAGTTCGGCGCTTTGTATCGCTTGAAGCTGAGCATGCTTGCCGTTGCTTAATCTGTGAACCGATGATGTATATCCCATAGCAATTCCTAAATGAACAATGAACATCCGTTATCCATCGAGATATTAAAAATTTAAGACGCATTACTGAGTACGGCCATCATCAAATTATTGTAGCCGTTGAATATCTCTGTTCACTGATGATGTTTAGAGAGCAATTATGGAATAATCTGTGTATATCAAGGTTACGGCTAGAGATGCTTACAACTGACAGTACGGTGCTTAGTACGTCTACCAACAGAGCACTCTATCGGTAGGGTTAGTATGCTCAGTTGTCCTTCAGTTTCTATAGCAACAATGTTTTGTCAGAATACAGATTCACTATCACTCGCGACATTAACAATTGGCAACACAGTACTAAGTGCAGCCATCATGACGGTAATGGAGATGTTGGCCTACTATGTTCACTGGTGATACTAACTCCAGAGCAATTAGGGAATGATCAAAGTATAGTAAGGTTAAATCTTTAGATATTTACAATTGACGGTACGGTACTTTGAACATCAACTAACATAGCACTGCAGCCTTTGCATTAATCTACTAAACGATGGTTTATATGCTATAAAAATTCTAGAATGACAAAGTACAGGTACACTATCCCTCGGGATAATAGCAATTGGCAACACAGTACCGAGTACAGCATCATCACAGTAATGTCGCTCTTGGTAATCTTTAATCACGGGTGATGTAGATTCTACATTTATTCTAGAATAACTTGTGGATGGCAGGCTTACGGTTCGTGACGTTTACAATTGAGGGTACGGTACTTAGTACGTCTTCCAATAGAGCGTTATAGCCGTTGGACTAAACTGTCCAAGGAAGAGCTAGACTCTATGACATTCTAAGAATGGGAAAATGCAGAATCATAATACGTCGCAAAATTAACAATTTTCGAGACAGTACCGAGTACAGCAATCACCAAGGTGCTGTAGACGTTGGAACATTTGTTCACCGATGATGTATATCCTACAGCATTTCCAGAGTGGGTAATGCAAATCCATTATCCCTCGATATATAAACAATTGACAACAGTGTACCGAGTACATCCATTATTACGGCAATGAAGCCGCTGGTCTACATGGTTCACGGATGATGTAAACAACAAAGAAATACCGGAGTAATCAGTGCATATTGTGGTTATGTCTTGAGATATCCAACTGACAGTACCGTAGTTACTAGGTTCACCAATATAACATAGTGGCCGGTAGATTAAATTGTTCAGTGGTGATTTAAATTCTATAGCGTATATGGAAGGACGCAATAGAGATTCACTAAACCTCGCGATATTTACAATTGATAGCACTGTACTGTGTACAGCCATTACCAGAGTAACGTAGACGATCGTACACTATGTTCACTGATTTTGATGTTCTCGAGTAATTCCAGAATAAACTATGTATAGTAAGGTTATGCCAAGTGATATTTACAATTGGCAAAATGGCGCGTGGTACGCCTACAAACAGGGTACTGTTGCAGCTAGGTTAACCTTTTCATTGATGTTGTACATTCTATAGCATCTCTAGAACAAGAAATGCAGATCCGTTGTCCCTCGATATATTAACGAACGACAACACACATCAGGATACAGCCATCTTCACAGCATCGTAGCCGTCCGACTGTTTTGTTCACAGATGGTGAAATTCCAAAGTTATTCGAGTATAATCATTGTATATAACGTTTGTGGCTTGAGATATCTGCAATTGAGATTAGGGTACTTACTACATCCAACAATTTGGCTCTGTAGCCATCACATTAAACTGTTCATTTATGATTTAAGTACCATAATAATTCTAGAATGACAAAATACTAGACAAATATCCCTCGAGATATTAATTATTGGCAACAAAGCTCTGAGTACAGCCATCATCGCAGTAATGTAGACGCTGGACAGCTTTGATCACTGATTGTGGAAATTCTAATGTAATTCTCGAATTACATGCCTACGGTGCGGTTGCCGCTAGTGATATTTACAATTCACTGGACGGTAATTGGTACATCTGCCAGGAGAGCACTGTTGCCGTTGGTAGAAGTTGATCACTATTAATGAATATTCTACAGCAATTGTAGAATGAAAAATGAAGGTTCGTCATCCCTCGAAAATTAAGAATTGGATACACCGCACTGGGTGCAGCCATCATCACAGTTGTTCTGCTCCGCTCACTGGTGACGTAAATTCCAAAGTCATCCTTGTATTGTCATTGTACTTTACGGTTATGTCTTGAGATATTTTCATTTGACATTGCGATACTTATTGCGTCCACGAATGTTTCGCCGTAGCCGAAGGACAAATATGATCAGTGTTGACTTCAATTCTATACCAATTATAGAATAACGAAGTAAAGATCCTCTGAGCTCCGAGACGTTAACTATTGATAGCAATGTACTGAATACACCAATCGTCGCAGCAACGTAGCCGTTGGACTGCTCTCTGCACTGACGACGCAAATACCAAAGCCGCTCTGGAATAATCATTGGATACTATGATTATTGCTTGAGTCATATTCACCTGACAGTACGGTAAATATTGCATCCACCAACTTAGCACTGTAGCCGTTGGATTAACCTGTAGAGCGATGATTTAAATTCTACATCAATGCTAGAATGACAAAATACAGATCCACTGACCGTCTAGGTATTAGAAATTTACAACACAGTACTGAGTACACCCACAGACTTAGTAACGTAGACGTTAGACTACTTTGTTCACTGATGATGGAAATTCTATTGTAATTCTTGAATAACATATATAAAGTGCGGTCACGTCTAGCGACATTTAAAATTCACAGCACGTTAACTAATACGTCTACCAAGACATCACTGTTTACGTGGTTTAAATTGGTCACTGATGATGTGTATCCTTCAGCAACTCTAGAATGAAAATGAAATTCCCTTATTCCTCGAGAAATTAACAATTGGCAACACGGTACTGAGTACAGCGTTCATCACAGTAATGTAGCCGATAGATTACATTGTTCACTGATGATGTATATTCGAGAGATAATCTAAAAAAAACCTATGCATAGTACGGTTACGTCAAGCGACATATGCAATTGAGAATACGGTGCACATTACATCTAACAGTAGGGCACCATTTCCGTTAGATTAATCTGTTCACTGATGACGTACATTCTGCAGCAATTGTAGTACGAGAAACGCAGATCAATTATCCCTCGAGATATTAAGAGTTGACAACATTTTACTGAGTAAAGCCATCATCACAGCATCGTATATGGTCGACCGTCATGTTCACTGATGGTGCAAATTCAAATGCAATTCGGGTATAATCAGTGCATATAACGGCTGTGCCTCGAGGTATTTCCATTTGACAGTACGGTAATTATTACATCCACAAATTTAGGACTGTAACTGTTAGATTATGGTGTTCATTTATGATTTAAGTACTATAGCAATTCTAGAATCACAAAATACTTGTCAAGCAACCCTCGAGATATAAGCGATTGGCAACGAAATTCCGAGCAGCGCCATGATCACAGTAATGCAGACGTTGGACTAGTTTGTTCACTGAAGGTGGAAATTATAAAGTATCTCTCGAATTACCTACGTATATTGCGGCTGTGTCCAGCGATATTTACAATTCACTAGACGGTAATTAGTAAACCTACCAAGAGAGCACCCTTGCCGTTGGTACAAATTTGTCACTCATGACGTAAATTCCAAAGCTATTCTGGAATAGTCATTGTATATCACGGTTTTGTCTTGAGATATTTCCAATTGAATGTACGGTACTTATTACATCCTCCGACATAACACTGTAGCCGTTGGAATAATCTGCTCAAAGATGATTTATGTTCCATATCAATTCTAGAATTACAAAATATAGATCCACTGACCCTCGAGTCATTTACAATATACAACAGAGTACTGTGTACCGCCACTATCACAGTAATGTACACGTTCGAATACTTTGTTCCCCGATGGTGGTAAGTCTAAGATGATTCTCGAAATACATACGCATCGAGCGGTTATGTCTATTGATGCTTACAACTCACACGACGTTAATTAGTACATCTACCAAGACAGCACTGTTGCCGTTGGCATGAATTTGTCACTATTGATGTAGACCCTACAGCGACTGTGGAATGGAAAATGATGTTCCATCATCTCTCGAGTAATTGACAATTGAAGACACAGCACTGAGTACAGCCAACATCACAGTAATATAGCCGTAGGAATGTTTTGCTCACTCATGACGTAAATTCCAATGCTATTCTGGTATTGTCATTGTATATTACGGTTATGGCTAGAGATATTTCCATCTGACGTTACAGTACTTATTACATCCGCGAATACAACGCTGTAGCCGATGGACTAGCCTAACCAACGATGATTTCAATTCCATATCAATCCTAGAATTACAAAACACAGATACACTGAACGTCGAGACGTTAGTAATTGATAACACTGTACTGAGTACAGCCATCATCACCGCAATGTAGACGTTGGTCTGTTTTGTCTACTGATGATTCAAATTCCAACGCTACTCTGGAATAATCATTCTATGCCACGGTTGCTGCTTGAGATATTTTCAATTGACAATACGGTAATTATTGCGTCCACCAATTTATCAC
Source organism: Eufriesea mexicana (assembly GCF_001483705.2). Taxonomy (NCBI): domain Eukaryota; kingdom Metazoa; phylum Arthropoda; class Insecta; order Hymenoptera; family Apidae; genus Eufriesea; species Eufriesea mexicana. Next base: position 355,578 of record NW_016910026.1, read on the forward strand.
TGTCGCCGTTTAATCTGTTCAGTAATTATCTAAATCCCATAACAATGCTATAGTGACGAAATACAGATCCACTGACCTGCTAGGTATTACAATTTGGCAACACATTGTCGAGTACACCCACCGTCACACTGACTTAAACGTTGGAATACTTTGCTCATTGGTGATGGAAAATATAGAGTGATTCTTGAATAACAAAATGTAAAGTTGGTTTATTGCTGGTGATATTTACAAACCACAGAACGCTAATCGGTACATCTTCCACGAGAGCAAACTTTCCGTTGGTTTATTTTGGTCACTGAAGGTGTATATTCTACAGAAATTATAGGTTGTAAAATGACGGACCATTGACTCTGCAGAAAATAAGAGTTGACAACAAAGCACTGAGTACAGCCATGATCACAGAGACGTAGCCGTTGGACTTCTTTGTTCACTGGTGGTGCAAGTTTCAAGGCTATTCCGGAATAATCATTGCATATTACGGTTATGGCTTGGGATATCTCCAAATGACAGTACGGTACTTAATACATCCACCATTACAACAATCTAACCTTTGTACAATTCTGTTCAATGATGCTTTAAGTCCTATATCAATTCTGGAGTAACAGAATTCATGTCCACTGACCCTCGAGATATTAACACTTGTCAACAAAGTAGAGAGTAGATCCACCATCACAGTAATGTAGACGTTGGACTACATTGTTCACTGATGATGGAAATTCTATTGTAACTCTTGAATAATCTATATAGAGTGCGGTTATGGCCAGTGACATTTAGAATTCACAGGACGTCTACCAAGAGAGCACTGTTGCCGTTGGTACAAATTGGTCGCTGATGGTGTATATCCTTCAGCAATTGTAGAATGAAAATGAAGGTCCATCATCCTCCGAGATATTAACAATTGACAACACAGTAAGGAATGCAGCCATCATAACTTTGCTCTAGACGTTGGACCATTTATCCACTGATGATGTAAATTCCAAAGAAATTCTAGAATAGTCAGTGTATGGTACGTGTATGTCTATGGATATGTACTATTGACTGTACGCTAGTTAACACAACAATTAACGGAGCGTTGTATTCGTTGGATTAAACAGTTAAGTGATCACATTGATTGTATAACAGTTCTAGAATGACAAAGTACGGACCTTTTATCCCTCGTGGGATTAACAATTGCCAACAAAATACTAAGTACAGCCATCATGACTGTACTGCTGCCATTCCATTTCTTTGCTCACCGATGATTTAAATTCTATAGAAATTCTAGAAGGAAAAAGCACAGATGCATTATACCTCGACATACAATTGATAACAAAAAAGCCAGATGCTTCATCCCTCGAGATATGAACAATGGACAACGCTGTAACGAGAACAAGCACCATACCGTGGACGTTGGATCGTATGTCTACTGGTGATGTAAATTACAAAGGGATTGTAGAATAACCTGTCAATACTGCGGCTATGTCTGGGTATAATTGCAATTGACAGCAGGGTGCATAGTACATCTATCAACAATGCACTGTAGCCGTTGGAAAAACCAGCTCAGTCATGATACAAATTCCATAACACTTCTAGAATGACAAGATACGTGTCCATTATTCCTCTAGATATTACCAATTAACAATATAGTACTGAGTGCAGCCATCATCACATTAATGTAGACGTTGGACTATTTTGTCCACTGATAATGTATATTACACAGTAACTATAGAATAAACGGTGCATAGTGCGTTAACGGCTACGGACATTTATAATGGACAGTACATTACATATTACAACTGCCAACAGAGCACTGTTGCCGTTAGATTATCATGTTGAGCAATGATTTATGCTCCGTAGAAGTTCTAGAATTATAAAGTTCGCATGCAGTTTCCCTCGTGACATTAACAATCCGAAACGCAGCTCTAAGTACAACCATCACCAAAGTAATTTGGCTACTGGACTACGTTGATCGCTGATGACAAAGAGCACAAATCAACTCAGGAATAATCAATGTATAGTGTTGTTATGGCCGGAGAAATTTCCAGTTGGCAGCACGCTACTCAATACGTCCACCAGCAGAGCGCACCAGCCGCTGTATTTATATGTTCAATGGTGTTTCGCCTATTATAACAGCTCCAGAGTGAGAAAAGACAGATCCATCATCCCTCGAGGTATTAACAATTGACAGGACAGTATTGAATACAGCCATTGTCACAGTACTGTAGCTGTTGAACTATTTTGTTGATCGAATATGTAAATCCAAAAGCAACTCCAGAGAGCCTATGTTTAGCACGGTTACGTCTAGTGATACCTGCTATGGAGAGTACGGGGATGAGAATGTCCACCAGCAGAGCTGTGTAGCTCTTGTATTAATTTGTTCAGTGTCGATTTAGGTCTTGTGGCTATTCAAAAATGACAGCAATCATATCCGTTACACCTCGAGCAACGAACAATTGTCAGCGCACTACAGAGTGCAGCCATGACCAGAGTGCGGTAGAGGTTAAAGCATTTGCCTGCTGGTTATGTAAATTCCGAAGCAATTCCTGGATAGCCAGTGCATAGTAGGCTTATGGCTAGGGATACTTATGACTGTACGGGGCTCGGTACATCCATTAACAGAGCACTGTTGCCTCTGTTTTAGTATGTTCACTTATGATGTATATCCTACAGCAATTCTAGAATGAGAAATGCAGCCCCATTTTCCACCTTGATGTTAAAAGTTGACGACACAGTGCAGAGTACAGCTATCACAACGTTGCTGTAGACATTGGACTACTTTGTCACTAATGATGTAAATTACAGTGTTATTCTAGAAAAACTATGTATGGCACGATTACGTTTGGGGATATTTGCAACTGGCGGTACGGCACTTGGTACATACACCAGCAGAGGAGAGTAGCCGTTGGATTAATCTCATCAATGGTAGTTTAGATTTCATAGCAATTCCTGAATGACAGCGGTCATACCCATAATCCCTCGAGAAATTAGCAATTGACAACACTGTAATGACTACCGCAGTCGTGAATGTACTGTAATCGCATACTTAGACTGTTCATCGATGATATAAATGGAACAAGTATTGTGCGCGTTACCGGGGCCCGCCAACTGGCGACCGCGCCGTGCCTCGAGCTAATGCTTTATAACGGCTTCGCGAAAAAGATGTTATAGTACTTTCTAGCGTCGCCGCTGCAGGGGAACGCGTGTGTAGGTGTTGGACACGCGGCTTGGAAAAACCCTGCCCTCACCGTTGAAGGATCATCGGACAAGTTGGACCTACCCTTTCGGGAAGCAGCTCACTTGGCCGTGGCTCCGGGTTGTCTAGCAGCCCGCAGCCTCGTTACCAGCGGGGGCCACGTGGAGGCGGAGCTGCCAGCTTTCGCTCGGTCCCAGCAGGATGGCGTGTGCCGATATACCTGCACCGTCCCGGTATCCGTCTCTGGATACCGCCTGCGGTGACGGTCACAGGCTCCTTACCTCTCTTCCCTTGCTGTTGATTCCTCCGGTGCTTCTCGTGGTCATCCTGTCTGGCCATCTTCTTCGTAAGTCCATGTTGGCTGCTTCCTCCTTAGCAGCGGTTGGTCCTGTTCCGGTTGGGTCCTGCTTGTGCCAGCCTTGTGCTTCTTCTTGGTCCTCTGCTTCTA
>NW_016910026.1:359881-404703 GCF_001483705.2 Eufriesea mexicana
CACCTTTGCCAGGCTGTTGAACATTCTCCGGGATATAAATGGAACAGCAATTCTAGAATAATCAGTGTATATTACAGTTATGGCTATGGATACATACCATTGACAGCAAGATGCTAATTAAAGGAACTGTCGCCGCTGTAATAATTTGTTCAATGATGATGTATATTCTACAGAAGTTCTAGAACCAGAAATACGTATCGATTATGCCGCCAGATATTAACAATTCACGACACACTACTAAGATCAGCCGCCATCACCCTATCCTAGCCGTTGAATTACTTCGTTCACTAATGACGCAGGCACCAAAGCAATCCAAGGGAAGTCGAGGTGTAGTACGGCTTGGCTAGAAGTAATTACTATAGCCATTACGCTGCTAAGTACATCTAACAGCAGAGCTGCTTAGCCGTAGGAATAATGTATTGAATGATGACTTAAATTTTATAGCAGTTGTAGAATAACAGCGACAATGTCCATTATCCCTCGAGAAATTAGTTATTGACAAAGTGGTACACCGTACAGCCATCATCACAGTACTGTAGCCGTTGGATTGGTACGTTCATTGATGATACAAATTAAAAAGAGTTCTGGAATAATCAATGAACATTACGGTTATGGCTAGAGATATTTCCATTTGAAAGCACGTTAGTCAGTACATCCACCAGCAGAGCACTGTTGTCGTTGTATTAACGTGACCAATAATGGTTTAGATTCAGTAACATATCTAGAAGGACAAAAGACGGAACAATTAATCCTCGAGATATTAGCTGTGGACAACACTGTACCAAGTGCAGCCATCATCGCTGTAGTATAGCCGCTGGAATAGTTCGTTCCAGGATGATTTAGGTGCAAATACTATTCTAGAATAGTCATTGTATGTTACGTTTATGGTTAGGGATGCTTACAATTGACAGCACGGTACTCATTACATTCACGAATGTAGTACTGTAGCGAAAGAATACATCTCTTCCATGATGATTCAGATAATGTAGCAATACTAGAATGACAAATGAATAATCCATTAACCCTCGAGACATTAACAATTGGAAACACAGTACTTAGTGCAACCATTTTCACATTACTGCTGCCGCAGCATTAATTCATTCACCGATCATTTAAAGTCCCCATATTTTCCAGAATAGTCAATGCATAGAACAGTCATGGCTAGACATATTTACAATTGACATAACGGTACATAGCACGTACACCAACTCAGCACTGCATCCGTTGGATTAACCTGCTCAATGATGACTTAGATACTGCGGCTGTAATCATTACTCTTATGTCGATAGTTAACATCCCTAGGGATAATGGATCGGCAGTCAACATTGAACAGAATAATACAGCGACTGCAGTGCTCTGCTGGTGGATGTACTAAGCATCGTACTGACAATTGGAAATATCTCAAGCCATAACAGTAATATAAGATGATTATTCCAGAATTGCTCTGGAATTTATATCATCAGTGAACAATGTAGTCCAACCGATACATTACTGCGATGGTAGCTGTACTATGTAGTGTGTTGTCAATCATTAATGTCTCGAGGATCTGTGGATGTGTATTTTGCTATTACAGTATTGTTATGGAATTTAGATCATCAATCAAAACATTATTCCAACGGCCATATGCTATATTCGTGGACGTAATAAGTGCCGTACTGTCAGATGCAAATGTCTATAGCCACAATGGAAGAATACTTAGTCTGTTCCAGAATATCCATGGAATTTACGTCATGAGTGAACACATTAGTGCAACGGATACAATAGTATGTTGATGGCTGTACTCAGCAATGTGATGTTAATCGTTAATATCTCGAGCAATAATGGACCTGGCCATTGTCCTTCTAGAATGTTTATAAAATCCTTATCCTCACTGTACAGAGTTATACAGCGGCAGAAGTGCCCTGCTGATGGGTATATCTAGGATCGTCCAGTCAATTGGAAATATGTCGAGGCGCAACCGTACCATACATTGATTGTTCTAGAATCTCTTCCCAATTTACATTATCTGAGTACGTAGTAGACCAACGCCTACATTACAGTGAAGATTGCTGTACTCACTACTGTGTTTTCAATTGCTAATTTCTCTGGGGATAAGGGAACTGCATTTCTCGCCCTAGAATTGCCGTGGAATATTCATCATCTGTCAACCGATAAATAGGACAGCAACATTGCTCTCTTGGTAGATGTACTAAGTACCGCGCTGTCAATTGCACATATCACTAACCATAACCGCATTATGCATATGCTATTGTAGAATATCTTTCGTATTTACGTCATCAGCGACCAAGGTAGTCCAACGGATACAATACAGTGATGATGGCTGCACTGAGTAGTGTGACGTCAGTTGCTAATATATGGCGGGTGCGTGGATCAGTAAATTGTCATTATAATATCGTTATGGGATTTATATCATCATTGAACAGATTCATCCAACGGCTGCAATGCTATATTTGCAGATGTAGTAAGTACCGTACTGTCAATTGGAAATATCTGAAGACATAACCGTAGTATGAATTGATATTTCCATAACTGCCTTTGAATTTACATCGTCAGCGTACAAATGATTTCAACGCATACTGTACTGCGATAATGAATGCACTCATTAGTGTGTTCTCAATTGTTAATGTCTTGAGGGTTAACGGATCAGCATTCCTCGTTCGAGAGTTTCTGTATTATATACATATTCTGTGACCAACTGAGACCAAGGGTAACTGTCTTATGCCGGTAGATGTACTAATTACCGTACTGTGAATTGTAAGCATCACTAGCCGTAACGGTAGAATACATGGTTTTTCCCGAAGTACTTAGGAATTGACATCATCCCTGGGCAAAGCAAACCGACGTAGAAGTTACTGTGAAGCTGGATGCAACCATTACTGTGTTGTCAATTGTAGATACCTTAAGGGATAGTGGACCTTTATTTTGTTGCTCTGAAATTGCTCTAGAATTTACATCATTATTCAGCAGACTGATCCAACGGCAATAGTGCTTTGTTGGTAGAAGTACCAACTACCGTACTGAGAATTGTGAATATCTTTGGCCATAACCGTAGAATGCGCAGGTTATTACAGAATTACTTTGGAATTTACACCATCAGGGAACAAAGCAGTCCAACGCCTACATCACTGTGAAGATGGCTGTACTCAATAGAGTGTTGTCAATTGTTATGTTGTCGGGGGCGTGTGGATCCGTATTTCGCCATTACACTCTTGTCATGGAATGTAAATCACCATTGACCAGGCTAATCCAACGGCTACAGAGCCTTACTGGTAGATGTAATATGCACTGTACTGTCAATTGAAAGTATCTCAAGACATAACCTTAATATAAATTGATTATTCCATAGTCACGTTCGAATTTAATTCACCAGTGAACAAAACAGTACAACGGCTGCACAACCGTGATGATGGCTATATTGACTCCTGTGTTGTCAATTGTTAATTTCTCGAGGGACCGTGGATCTGCCTTTTGTCACTCTAGAGAAGCTGTAAAATATTATTCAACGAGCAACAGATTAATACAGCGGCTGCAGTGCCCTGCTGGTGGATTTACTAGATGCGGCACCGTCTAATGGAAAGATCTCAAGCCTTAACCGCATTATACATTGATTATTCTAGAAACTCCATCGAATTTAAGTCATTAGAGTACAAAGAAGTCCAACGGCTACTGTACTGTGATGACGGCTGGACTCACTACCATGTTTTCAGCTGTTAATGTCTCGAGGGTCAGTGGATATGTGTTTTGAAATACTACAATTGTTCTAGGATTTAAATCATCACTGAACAGGTTAGTCCAGCGGCAACAGTGCTATATTGGAGGATGTAATGTGTACCTAACTGACAGTTGGAAATATTCCGGGCGATAGCCATAATATACAGTGATCGTTAATGGATTGCCTCGGAATTTACACCATGAGTGAGCAAAGCAGTCCAGCGGCAACAGTAACGTGAAGATGGCTGTGCTCAGTAATGTGTCCTCAACTGTTAATATCTCAAGGTATGATGGTTCTGTCCTTTTTCACTGTGGAATGTTTGTAAAATCTTCGTCAGCGTTGGACAGATTATTTCGACGGCTGCAGTGCTCTGTTGGTGGATCACCTTCGTACCGTATTATCAATTGGACATATCTCAAGCCATTAGCGTGCGATACATTGGTTGCTATAGAGTCACTTTCGAATTAACATCATCAATGGAACAATATAGTCCAACAGCTGCGGTGCTGTGATGGTGGCTGAAATCAGAACTATGTTGTCAATTATTAATATCGCGAGGGTTAATTTATCCTTATATTGTCATTCTAGTATTTTCATGGAATCTATGTCGTCATTGTACAGGTTTAGCCAACGGCAACAGCGCCATATTGGTGGAGGTAATGTATACCGTACTGTGAACTGGAAAATTTCCCGAACCATGATCGTACTATACATTGATTGTTCTAGAATTGCTTTGGAATTTACCTCATCAGTGTTGAAAGCTATTCAACGGCTACAACACAGTGACGATAGTTGTACTATTTACTGTGTTGTCTATTGTTAATATCACGGGGGATAACGAAACTTCATTTATCATTCCAGAGTTTCTGTAGCATATATATCATGAGTGAACAGACAGATCCAGCGGCAACAGTGCTCTGTCCTTAGATTTACTGTGTACCGTACCGTTAACTGTAAGTATCGCTAGACATAAACGTATCATTCATTGATTACTACAGAATTTCTATGAAACCTGCGTCATCAGTGAATGAAGTATCCCAGCGGCCACAATACAGTGACGGTAACTCTACTCAGAATTGTGTTGTCAATTGCAAATATCTCGGGGGAGTAGTGGTCCTGTATTTCGCCATTCTGGGATTGTTATCGAATTTGTGTCATCATTCAAGAGATAAACACAACGGCAACGTTGACCCGTTGGTAAATGTACGAAGTACCGTACTGTCGGTTGCAAATATCTCTAGCCATAACAGTAGTACACATCGTGACTCTGGAATTGGTTGTATCTGACATTATCTGTGAACAAAGTTATTCAACACTCAGAACACTATGACGATGGCTGTACTTCAGTACTGTGTTGTCAATAGTAAATATGTCGTGGTATAACGGACCTGGCATTCTCGTTCTAGAATTGCTGTAGAATATACATATTCAGTGATCAACTTAATACTATGTTAACAGTGCTATGTTGGTAGTTGTAATAATTATCGCACCGTGTACTGTAAACATCACTAGCCATAAGGTAGTGTGCATAGGAGATTCCAGAACTACTTAGGTATTTACATCTTCAGGGAACAATGTTGTCCAACTTATATGTTACTGTGGTGATGGCTGCAAACGGTACAGTGTTGTAAATTGTTGATCCCTCGATGGTTCGTGGACCTGTATTTTGCCATTATACGAATGTTGTAGAATTTATATCATCACTGAACAGCTAAAACCGTCGTCTAAACTGCTATATTGGTGGACGTAATAAGTACTTTGCAGTTAATTGGAAATATCTCAAGTCACAAGAGTAATATACATTCATCATACCATAATTGCACTAGAGTGCAAATGTTCATGAGTGAACAAAGATGTCCAACCGCTGCATTACTGCGATAATGGCTGTAATCAGTACTGTGCTGTCAATTGCTGATATTTCGAGAGTTGGTGGTCCTGTATTATGCTATTCTGGAATTGTCATCGAACATATACCATCATCGAACAATTTAATCCAGCGACTACGGTGATGTGCTGGCGGATGTAATAACTATCGTACAGTCAGTTGTAAATATCTCAAGCCATAGCTGTACAATAAATTGGTTATACCAGAATTGCTTTGGGACTGACGCTATCCGTGAACCAAATTATTCGACCGCTACGGTACGGTGATGATGGCTCTAGTCATTACTGTGTCGTCAATTGGTAACATCTCGAGGGTCTATCGAACTGTATCTCGCTATTCTAGTATTGTTATCGAATTTATATCATCAGTGATCTGATTGACGCAGAGTCTGAATTGCACTGCTGTTGGATGTACTATGTACAGTGTTGTCAGTTGGAAATATCTCTAGCCATATCCATAGTATACATTGATTATTTCAGAATTGCTTTGTAACTGTCATTACCAGTGGGAAATATTACTCAGCCGCTGGAAACATGTTTTGATGGCTGTAATAAGTACTGTGTTGCCAATTGTTTTTGGCTCGAGGTACAGTGGATCAGTATCTTGTCATTCTAGGAATATTATAGTATTTTAATCATTATTGAACGTGTTGATCCAACAGATATTGCGATATATTGGAAAATGTATTAAGCACCGTACGGTCAACTTTAAATATTTCGGGACAAAACCGTAATATACTTTGGTTATTCCAGAATTGCTTTGGAATATACACCGTCACTGAGCAATGTGGTCCAACGTCTACATTACCGTTATGACGGCTGTACGCAGCACTGTATCGTCAATTGTTAATATCTCGAAAGCCGGTGGATCTGTATATTATAATTCCATGTTTAGTATAGTACTTGAACCACCATTGAACAGATTAATCCAACGGCTTCAGTGCTATATCTGGGGATGCAATATGTAACGTTCAGTCAATTGGAAATATTTCGTGCCAAAACAGCAGTATACAAGGATTAAGCCGGAATTGATATGGAATCTTCGTCACCAGTGGAAAAAGTTATTGCACGGCAGCAACACTGAGATGATGTCTACTGTGTTGTCACTTGTTAGTATCTCGAAGGCTAATGGACCAGCTTTCCTCCTTCAAGTATTTCTGTGGAATATACGTCAATAGTGAACAGTTTAATCCAACTGCAACAGTTATCTGTTGGATGATGTAATATGTGCCTTACTGTCAATTGTAAGTTTCACTAACCACAACCGCTATCCACATATGTTATTACATGATCCCATTCGAATTCACATCAGCAGTGAACGAAGCAGTTCAACGCCCACATTACAGTGATGGCGGCTGTATTCGGTACTGCGTTGTCAACTGAGAGTATCTCGACGGTCAGTGGATCCGCATTTTGTCATTGTAGGAATGTTATCGTACATAAATCATCAATGAACTGTCTAATCCAACTGCAACTGTGATCTGCTGGAATATGTACTAAATGCCGTGCAGTCAATTGTATATATCACTAGCCATAACCGCATTTTACATGTGTCAACCTAGAATCACATTTGAATTTACATTATCAGTGAGCAAAGCAGTCCACCGTCAACGCTAAAGTGATGGTGGGTGTAATCAGTACTGTTTTGAAAATTGCTAATATCTGGAGGAACAGTGGATCTGTATTTTGCCATTCTAGAATTGTTGTAGAACGTGAATCGTCTTTGAACAGGTTAACTCAACTGCTACAGTGATATATTCGCCAATGTGATAATTACCGCACTGACAATTTGAAATATCCATAGCCATAACCGTACTATGCGTAGGTTATACTAGGATTACTTTAAAATTTGCATCACCATTGAACAATGTAGTCCGACGTCTACATTACAGTGCCGATGGCTCTATTAAGTACTGTGTTGACAGTTGCTAATATCTCGAGGGCGAGTGTATGCGTATTTTGTCATTTTAAGATTGATGTGAAATGTAAATCATCATTTAGCATGTTAATCCAACGGCGATTGTGCCATATTGGTGTATGCAGTAAGAGCCGTGTTGTCAATTGGAAATATTTTATGCCATAACCGTAACATACAATGATCACTCCGGAATTGTATTAGAAACTTCGTCATCAGTGTACAAAGTTATTCAACTGGTACAATATGGTTATGATGGCTGTACTAAGTACTGTGTTGTTATTTGTTAGTATTTCGACGGATAATGGACCTTCATTTAATATACCAGGATTGCTGTGTAATATACATCGTCAGTGAACGGACGAATTCAACTGCAACTGCGATCTGTTGGAAGATGTACGAAATGCTGTATAGAAAATTGTATACAGCACTAGCCATAACGGCATTATACATGGGTTATTCTAGAATCACTTTCGAATATATATTATCGGCGAACAAAGTAGTCCAGTGACTACACTACTCTGATGGTGGGTGTAATCTGTACTCCTTTGTAAATTTCTAGTATCTCGTGGGTCATTGTATACGTCTTTTGTCATTCTAGAATTGCTGTATAATATAAACCATCATCGAATATATTAATACAGAAGCTGCAGCGAAGTGGTGGTTCATGCACTAAGTACCGTACTGCCAATTCTATGTAACACTAGCTATGACCGTACTATAAGCTGATTGTCCTAGAATTACTTTGTAATTTGCATCACCTGCGTGCAAGAGATCCAGCGTTTACAGCACTTTGATGATGGCAGTACTCAATACTGCGTTTTAAATTATAATATCTCGAGGAATAGTGGTCCTGTATTTCGTCTTTCTAAATGCGTTATAGAATTTTAATAACAATTGATCCGTTGAACGCAACGGATACAGTGCTATATCTGTGGATGTACCATGCAACGTACTCTCATCTGTAGATGACACTTTCTGTAACCGTACTATATACTGATTATCCTAGATTTGCTTCGAAACTTGCGTCGTCATTGAACAAAGTAGTCCATCGTCCATATAACTGCAATGATGGCTGTCCTTAGTACTGCTGTGTCACTTGTTAATATCTCGGGTGACAGTGGAACTGTATTTTGCTACTCCAGATGCGTTGTGGTGTTTAAATCATCATAGAATACAGTAAACCGCCAGATGCAGTGCTATATTCATGGACGTAACATGACACGTACCGTCAATTGGAAATATCTCAACCCGTAATCGTCACATACAATTGCCATTCAAGGACAGCTTTGGGATTTACGTTATCAGTGAAGAAAGCAGTCCAACGGCTGCATTTCTGAGATAATGGCTGTAATCGCTACCGTGTAGTCAATTGCTAATTACTAGGGCGGTAGTGAACCTTCGTCCCTCATTCTACAACTTCTGTGTTATTTAAGGAAACAGTGAAATGTTTAATCCAACAGCAATAGTGCTGTGTTGGTAGATGTACTAATCACGGTACTGTGAATTTTAAATATCACTGGCCATAACCGTAGTATACAGATGTCATTCCAGAAATACCTTGGAATAAACATCGTCAGTTAACAAAGCATTCCAATGTCTACATAACTGTGCCGATGGCTATACTCAGCAAGTGATGACAATTATTAATATCTCGAGGGTGAGTGGATGTGTACTTTGGCATTATAGAATTGAGATGGAGTATAAAACATCATTTAACAGGTGACTCCAGCGGAGACGGTGCTATACTAGTGGACGTAGTAAGAGCCGTACGGTTAATTGGAAGTATCTCGTTCTATAATCGTAATATACATTGATCAATCCGGAATTGCTTTAGAACATTCGTCGTAAGTGAACAAAGTTACTCAACGGCAACGGTACTCCGGTCATAGCTGAAGTCAATTCTGTTTTGTCAGATGCTGATATTTCGAGGGATCATGGATCAGTCTCTTTTCATTCTGGGATTCCCATGAAATCGAAATCATCACTGAACGGGTTAATACAGCAGCTGCAGTACTCTATTGATAGATGAGCGGAGTACGGTGCTGTCACCTGTAAGCATCTCTATCAGTAACCGCACTAAGCATTGATGATACTAGAGTCGTTTTGGAACTTACATCATTTGTAAACAAAGTAGCCCAACAGCTGCGTGCAGTGAAAATGGCTGTGCTCTGTGCTGTGTCGTCAGTTGATAATTTCCAGAGACATATTGGGTCTGCATTTCTCGTTCTACAACTGCCCTAGAATATGCACCATCTGTGAACAGATTAATTCAACGGCAACCGTGCTCTGTTTTTAAATGTACAGAATGCCGTTCTCCCAGTTGTATATATCACTACACATAACCGCACACTACATTAATAATTCTAGATTATCTTTCGAATTTACATCATCAGTGAACAATGTAGTCCAACGGCAAAATTACACTGATGATGGATGTACTTAGTACTGTGTCGTCAATTGGCAATGTCAGCTGATCTGCGTTCCTCGTTCTTGAGTTGTAAGATACACAACTCCAGTGACCAATTAAGTCCAACGACAACAGTGCTCCGGTTGTAGATGTACTGATTACAGTACTGTACATTTTAAAGGCCTTTATCCATAACCATAGTGTACATTGACTATTCTACAGTTGCATTGGAACTGACATCATCATTGAACAATGTTATCCAAACACTGCAATACGGTGATGATGGATGTTTTCGGTAATGTTTTGTCAATTGTGAATATCTCAATGGATAATGGATCCGCATTCCTCGTTCTAGAAATTCTGTGGAATATGCACCGTCAGTGACCAGATTTATAAAACTGCAGCCGTGCCCTGTTAGAAGGCGTGCTATGTACCGTATTGAGTATTGTAAACATCACTGGCCATAAAAGTAGCATACAAGTTGTACTCCAGAAATACTTAGGAATTTGTATCATCAGAGAACCAAGTAGTCCAGTGTCTACATTACTCTAATGACGGCAGTAATCGTTACTGTATTGTCAATAGGTATTATCTCCAGGGATATTGGATATATCTTTTGCCACACTAGAACAGCTGCGAAATCGAAATCAGCACTGAACAGAATAATACGGCGGCTGCAGTGCCCTGCTGGTGAATGTACATGGTACCGTACTGTCAACTTAAAATATCTCAAGCCATAATCTTAATATGCATAGTTCATTCCAGAATTGCTTTACATTGCTTTATTTGATGCTTTACATCAAAAGTGAACAAATTATTTCAAAGCCTGCATTACTGGGTCGATGGCTGTACTCAGTACTGTGTTGTCAATTGCTAATATCTCGTGGGTTAATGGATCTGCATTTCTCGTCCTGGAATTCCTGCAGAATATACATCTTCTGCCACCAACTTAATCCATGGGCGAACGTTCTCTATTGGTAGATGTACTAATTACTATAGAGTGAATTGTTATTATCTCTAACCATAACTATAGTATACATTGGTTATTCTAGGACTGCCTTGGAAATGACATTATCAGTGAAAGGTTACTCAGCCGTTACAATAATGACATGATTGCAGTGCTCTGTGCTGGGTAGTCAATAGTTAATATATTGTACCTGCATTTCTCGCTCCAGAATTGCTGCGGAGTGCACATGATCGGTGAACAGACTACTCTAATGGCTAGAAAGCACAGTTGCAATATGTATTAAATAACGTATTGTCCATTGTAGATATCACATGCCATGAGGGCACCTTAGATACGTTACTCATCAATATCTTCCGAAATTGCATCATCAGTGAACAAAGTATTCCAACGTATACATGACTGCGATGATGCTTGTGCACAGCACTGTGTTGTAAATTATTAATATCGCGAGGGATAATGGATATGACTTTTACCCCTCTAGAAATCTTACAGTACCTAAATTATCATTGAACGAATTAATCCAACGGAAGCAGTGCCCTAATGGTAGATGTACGAGGTGCCGTACTGTCAATTGTAAATATCTCTGGCGATAATCGTATTATGCATTGATTATTCCAGAATTGCTTTGGGGTGTTCGTCATCGGTGGACGAAGATATTCACGGCAACAATACTGTGCTGGCGGGTGTACTGAGTACTGTGTCATCAATTGAAAATAACTCGAGGGTCAGTTAATCTTTGTTTTGTCATTCTATACTTGATATAGGATATAAATCACCATTGAACGGATTAATCAAACGCTTAGAGGGATATATTGGCTGACCTAATAGGCACCTTTCGCTCAATTGGGAATGCCTCAAGCCGTAACGGAAATATACATTGATTAATCTATAATTGCCTTGGTATCCACATTATCAGTGGACAAAGAAGTCCAGCGGCAACACCAGTGTGATAATGGCAGTACTTAGTACTGTGTTGTTAATATTTAATATCTTGAGGGATAAGGGGCCTTCTCTTAGACTCAACAATTGCTGTAGAACATGCATCTTCAGCGTCGTTACTTTTCCATCGGCAACAGTGCTATGTTGGTAAACGTACTAATTGCCGTACTATGAATTGCAAATATCAATAGTCATAAACGTAGTATACATATGTTATTCCAAAATGACTATGGAATTTACATCAGTGGGCACAGTAGTCCTACGTCCACGTCATTGTGATGATTGTTGAACTCAGTACTGTGTTGTCAATTCCTGAGGTCTCGAGGGACCGTGGTGCAGTGTTTTGTCATTCTGGAGTTTTTGCACAATTTAAATCATCGCTGAAAAATATATTCCATCACCTAAAGTACTATATTGGTGGATGCAATGAGTACAGTATTGTCAATTTCAAATATCACTAGACATAACCGTTGTATACATAGGTTATTCCGGAATTGCTTTGGAATTTACATTACCCGAGGGCAAAGTACTCCAACCGCTACATTACTCTGATGATGGCTGTACTCAGTACCCTGTTGTCGATTGCTAACCGCTCGAGGGCCAGTGGGTGTGAATTTTGTCATTCTTGAAATGTTATAGGATTTAAATCATCATGTATCAGACTTATCCAACGGCTACAGTGTTATATTGGCGAATGCGACGACTACCGAACTGTCAGTTGGAAATATCTCAAGCCGCTACCACAATATACATTGGTTACACCGGAGTTGCTTTGGAACTTACATGATGAGTGCACAAAGTAGTCCAACGTACAAGTAACTATGGTAATGACTGTAATCAGTAGTGCGTTGTCAATTGCTTACATCCCGACTGATACAGGACGTGTATATTGTAATTATGAAATTGCTAGAGTATTTAAATCATCATTCAACAGAAAAATGAAACGGCAACGGTACTAATTACCGTACCGTGAATTATAAATGTCACTACCCATAACCGCAGCATATATACGTTATTCAAAATTTACTTTGGTACTTACAACTTCAGTGAACATAGCATTCAAAATTCTACATTACTGTGAAGATGGCTGTACTCAGTATAGTGTTGCCAATTGCTAATACCTCGAGGGAAAATGTATATGCCATTTTTCGCTCTAGAATTGGTATCAGATCGATGTCATCACTGAACAGACTAATGCAGCGTCCGAAGTGCTCTGCCGGCGGATGTAGTAAGTACCGCACTGACAATTGTGGGTTTACAAAGATATAACCGCAATATGCATTGATTATTGCAGAATTGCTATGTAATTTACTTCATTAGTGGGCAAAGTAGACCAACGGCTGCATTACTGTGATAATGGCTGTACTCAGTACTGTGTCGTCAATTGTTCATACCTCGGGGTATAATGGATCTGCATTCCTCGTTCTACAATTGCCGTGGAATATACATCATCTGCGAATAGATTAATCCAACAGCTACAGTGCCCTCTTGGTAGATGTACGAAAAACGGTACCTTCAAGTGTAGATAATTTTAGCCAGAACCGCAGCATGCGTTGATTATCCTAGAATCGGTTTGGAACTGTCATTACCATTGTACAAAGTCATTCATCCGTTGCAATACTGCGACACGTTTGTGCTAACTCCTATGTTCTCGATTGTTAATACATCGAGGGTCTGTGAATCCGTATTCTGCCATTTTCGAATTGTTATATATCATACATCATCATTGAACATATACATCTAACTGCAACATAGCTGTATTTGTGGACGTTGTAAGCACCGTTCTGTCTGTTGGAAATAACTCAAGCTGTTACTGTAATATGCATTGACTATTCCAAAATTGCTTTGCAATTTAAACAATGAGTGGACAAAGAATTCCACAAGTTACACTACTGCGAAGATAACTGTACATAGTATTGTGTTGTCAATTGTTAATTTCTCGAATGTCTGTGGATATGTGTTTCGTCATACTAGAATAGTTATATAATATATATCATCACTGAACAGATTAATACAACGGCTACAGTGCTGTATTGGTGGATGTATTAAGTAGCGTACACTCAATTGGAAAGTCTCAAGGCACATCGGTAGTACACATCGATTATTCCAGAGTTGCTTTCTTACTTACATCGCCAGTGAACAAAGAAGTCCAACGGCTACAAGACTGTGATGAAGGCTGTACAGAGTTCTTGGTTGTCAATTGTTAATATCTCGAGGGTCGATGAATCAGTCATTTGTCATTCTAGAATAACTACAAAGCATAGTTCCTACACTCAACAGATTAGTACAGAGGCGACCGTGCTCTGGTGGTCGTTGTACTAAGCAAGGGGTCGTCAATTTTAAATATCGCAATCCATAATCGTAATATACATTGATTAATCAAGAATGACTTTGGAACTTGCGACAACTGTGGAAAATACAGTGCAACCGCTACATGACTGTGATGGAGGCTATACTCATTACTGTGTTGACAATTGCTACTATCTCGAGGTATAATGGAACTGTGTCTTCTCATCCTAGAATTGTTATAGTATTTAAATCGTCATTGCACGGACTAATCGTACGGTTACAGCGCTACTATGGTGGATGGAATAAGTACCGTACTGTCAATTAGAAATGTCTCAAGCGATAAACGTAATATACAATGATTGTTCCAGAATTGCTTTGGAACTTTTATCATGATTGGTCAAGTTGTCCAACGCCTACAGCACTGTGAAGTGGCAACACAGTAGCGTGTTGTCAATTTCTAATATTTCGCGGGACAGTGGATCTATATTTTGTCATTCTAGATATGCTGTACAATTTAAATCACCATTGGACATTTTAATTCAACTGTTACGGGGATATATTGGTGTACGTACTAAGAACCGTGCTGTCCATTGGAAAGGTGACATGCTATAACCGTACTCTGCAGTGGTCATTCTAGAATTGCTTTGGAACTGACACTATCAGTCATCAAAGTTGCTCAGCCGCTACCATATTGTTGATATGGCTGTGCTCAGTACTGTATCGTCAATTGCAAATATCTCGAAGTATAATGGACCTGCACATCTCGTCCTGGAATTGCTGTAGAAAATACATTTCCAGTGAACAGCTTAATCCAACGGTAACAGTGTTACGTTGGTAGATGTACTGATTACCGTATTGTGGATTGTATATGTCTCTGGACAACACCGTAATATTCGTAGGTTATTCCAGAGTTACATAACAATCTTCGTCATCAGCGAACAAAGCCGTCCAACGTGTACGTGACTGTGACTATTGCAGTGATCAGTAGGGTGTTGTTAACTGTTAATGTTTCGACGGTTAGTAGATCTCTATATAGTTATTCTAGAATAGCTGTAAAATCTATATCACCATTGAACAGCTTAATACAGCGGAGCCAGTGCTCTGCTGGAGGATGCACCAATTACCGTACATTCCATTCGAAATATCTCAAGCCCTGTCCGTAATATGCATTGATTATTCCAGAATAGCGTTGGAACTTGCGTCATCAGTGTAGAAATTATTCCAACGGCTGCATTACTTTGATCATGGCAGTACTCAGCAGTGTTTCGTCAATTGTTAATATCGCAAGGGATAACGGATCTGTATTTTGCCATTCTAGAATTGCTATAGGATTTAAATCATAATTGAACAGATTAATCCTGCGCAAGAAGCGCTCTACTGGCAGGTGTGCTATGTAACGTTCTGATGGATTTAAATATCTCTAGTCATAACCGCAATATAATATGATTATTCCAGAATTGCCTTGGAATATACGTCATCAGTAAGCAAATATGTCCAACAGCTACATTACTGCGATGATGTCTGTACTCGGTACTGTGTCGTCAATCCTCAATATCTCCAGGCTCAGATGGTATGCATTTTGTCGCTACAGAAATGATATAGAATTTAAATCATCATTGAATATATTAATCCAATGGCAACAGTGATCTATTGGTGGATGCACCGAGTACCATATTGTCAATTTTAAATATCTCTATCCTTACCGCATTATACATTGACTATCCCATAATTGCGTTGGAACTGTCGTGACCAGTGAGCAATGTTGTACGACCGTTGCAACACTGTGACGATCGCTGTACCCACTACAGTGTTGTCAATTGTTGATATCTCTAGGAATATTGGACCAGACTTTTGTCATTCATGAAATGGTATAATGTCTAGATCGTCATTCAACAGATTAATACAGTAGCGGCTGTGATCTGCTGGTGGAATTACTAAGTACCGTACTGAAAATTGGAAATGTCTCATGCCATAACCGTATCGTAGAGTGACTATTCCAGAATTGCTTTGTAATTTACCTCATCAATGAACAAACTGGTCCAATGGATACAAAATTTTGATGATGACAGTACTCAGTACTGTGTCGTCAATTGTCATTATCTCGAGTGTCAGACGGTCTGTGTTTTGTCATTCTAGGACTGTCACAGGACTTAAATCATGGTCAAACATATTCATCCAACTGCTACATTGCTATACCGGAGGATTCTATGATTACCGTACCGTAAATGGAAATGTCTCAAGCCATATCCGTAATATACGCTGAATTTTCCGGTATTGCTGTGGTACTTACATAATCAGTGAACTAAGTAGTGCAGCGGCTGCAGTACTGTGATGATGGCTGTTCTCAATACGGTATTGTCAATTGATTATATCGCGTGGGATAATGGATACTTATTTTATAATTCTAGAATTGTTATAGAATCTAAATCATCATTGAAGGAACTGATCCAACGGCAACAGTGCTCTATTGGCCGATGTACGAAGTAACGCCCAGTCAACTGTAAATATCTATAGATATAACTACAATATGCAGTGATTGTTCCAGAATTACTTCGGAATGTAAATCATCAGTGAATAAATTGGTCAAACGGCCACATTACTGTAACGATGAATATACTATGTACGGTGTAGTCAATTGTTAATTACTGTGACGGTGGCTGAACTCTGTACTGTGCTGTCAATTCTTAATATCTCGGGCGTCAGTGGATCCTTATTTTCTTCTTCTAGAATTCGTATAGAAATTAAATAATCATTGAACAGAGTAATCCGTCGGCAAATCCGCTATATTGGGTGATTAAGTGAGTACCACGCTGTCAATTGGAAATATCTGCAGCCATAGCCGCAATATACCATTATTATTCTGGAATTGTTTTGGAATATTCATCATCAGTGAACAAAGCTATCCAACGGCTACAATAATGTGACGATGACTGTACTCAGTTCTGTGTTGTCATTTTTTAATATCTCGAGGGATATAGGATCTGCACTTCTGGGTCTAGAATTACTGTGGAATGCACATCATCAGTGAACAGATTAATCCGACGGCAGCAGTGATCTATTTGAGGACGTTCTAAATGCCGTACTGCCAATCGTAAATGTCACTAAGCAAAACCGAAGAATACATACGTTATACTAGAATCACTGTCGAGCCTACATCATTAGTGAATAAAGTAGTTCACCGTCAACGTTACTCTGTTGATAGCTGTACCCAGTACAGTGTAGACAGATGCTAATGACACGGGGAATAGTGTGCATGCCTCTTGTCATTTTAGAATTGTTATGCAATTTAAGACGTCATTGGATAGAGTAATCCAACGGCGTCTATATTGTATTGGTGGATGCAATAAGCACCGTACTGTCAGTTATAAACATCTGAAGAAAACCGTAATATACATTGATTATCCTAAATTGCTTTGGTACTTACATCATCAGTGAACAAATTTAATCAACGGCTACAATACTGTGACGATATCCATACTCGGTACTTTGTTATCAATTGTTTATGCTCCAAGGGATAATGGGTCTGCATTTCTCGTTCTAGATTTGCTGTGAAATATACATCATCAGTGAACACATCAATCCAACACCAACAGTGGTCTATTGTGGGGCGAAATGTGTGCCGTACTGTCAATTGTATATATCACAAACCATACCCGCATAATACATTAGTTATACTAGAATCACTATCGAATTTACATTATCAGTGAGCAAAGTATTCCAACATAAATTACCACTGGACAGTATAATTCAACTGCTACACTGCTGCATTAGTGGATGTCATATTCAGTGTACTCTCAATTGGAAGTAACTAATGCCCTGACCATAATATACAATGATTATGGCACAAATGCTTTGGAATTACCATCATCAGTGAGGAAGTTTTTCAACATCT
Organism: Eufriesea mexicana; assembly: GCF_001483705.2. Lineage (NCBI taxonomy): Eukaryota > Metazoa > Arthropoda > Insecta > Hymenoptera > Apidae > Eufriesea > Eufriesea mexicana. Next base: position 377,890 of record NW_016910026.1, read on the forward strand.
AAAATATTGTGATGGTTGGTGTACTTAGTACTGTGTCGTTATTTGTTAACGCCTCAAGGGATAATGAACCTGCATTATCCGCTCTGGACTTGCCGTGGAATATACACCATCAGCGAACTGATTAGTCCAAGTGCAAGAGTGATGTGACGGAGTACGTACTAATTGCCGTACTGTAAATTGCAAACGTCACTAAACATAGCAGCAAAATTTGTAGGTTATAAAAGAATGACTTTCGAATATACGTCAACAATGAACAAAGTACTCCAACTGGTACATCACTGTGATGGTGGATGTACTCAGTACTATATTGTCAACTGATAATATCTCTAGCGAATGTGGATCTGTATTTTGTCGTTCTAGGATTAATATTGAACATAAATAATCTGTGAACAGATTAATTCAACTGCTACCGTGCAACTTTGGTGGATGTAGTATGGACCATACTGTTAAATGGAGATAACTAAAGCAATAACCATAACATACAATGATTATGTCAGGATTACTTTCGAAATTTCATCTCCAGAGAACAAAGTTATTCAACGGATAGAATACTGCGATGGAGGCTGTTTTCAGTCCTGTGTTGTCGTTTTTTAATTTCCCGAGGGATAATGGATCTCCATTTCACGGTCTAGAATTGCTATGTTATATTCGCTACCAGTTAACATATTAGACCAGCGGCCACTGTCATGTATTGGAATATGTACCAAATGCCGTAATGCCAATCTTAAATGTCACTGTCATAACCGCATTATACATAGGCTATTCCGGAACCACATTCGTATTTACTTCATCAGTGAGCAGAGTGGCCACAGAAAACATTACTGTAATGGTTGACGTACTCTCTACTGTGTTGTCAATTGTTAACGCCTCGAGGGTCAGTGGATCAGTATTTTGTCATTCTAGTATTGCTATAGAATATAAATCATAACTGAACACATAAATACAGCGGCTGCAGGTCTCTGCTTGTGGATGCACTGAGTAACGTGCCTTCAACAGGAAATGTCTCCTGCCGTAACCGTGCAATACATATATTATTGCTGATTTGCTTCGGAATTTACACCACCAGAGGGCAATGCAGTTTAACAGCTACATCACTGTGACGATGTCTGTACTCAGTACCGTGATGTCAATTGTTTATATTACGACGGATAATGGGTCATCATATCTTATTCCAGAACTGCTGCAGAATATACATCCTTCGCGAACAGACTAATCCAACAGCTACACTGCTCTGCTGGTGCTTGTACTATGTACCGTACTGTCAATTGTAATTGTCTCTAGCCTTAACCATGCTATGCATATGTTATACTAGAATTACTTTAGAATTTAAATCATCACTGAGCGAAGTACGTCAACGGCTACATTAATGCGATGATGGCTGTAATCAGTACTGTGTTATCAATTGTTAATATCTCGAACGACAATGGATTTTCATCTTTCATTATAGAATTGCCATGGAGTCTAAATCATCTGCGAACGGATGAATCCAACGTCAAAACTGCTCTTTTGGTGGATGTGCTATGCACCGTACTGTCTACTGTATATATCCCTTGCCGTAGAGTACCATACACTGATTAACCCATAATTACTTTGGAATTTACATCATCACAGTCCTGTAGCCGTTGAACCACTTTGTTCACTGGTGATGCGTGTTCCAAAGCAATTTTGAAATAATCAAAGGACAGCTTGATTGCGTCTAGAAAAATATATAATTGACAATCCGTTACTTGCCACATCAACCAGCATAGCAGTGTATCTGTTTGATTAATCTGCTTAATGATGATTAATATACTGAGGCAAATATAGAAAGAAATAAGACCGTTACACTATCGCCTGAAATATAAACAATTGGCGACACAGTACAAAGTGCAGCCATCATTACGGTACTTTAGTCGTTAAATTAGCTAGTTCATTGCCAACATGAATTCAGCAGCCTTTCTAGAGAAATCAATGTCTAGGTTGATTATGGCTACGGATATATACAATTGTGGGTACGGTACATGGTATCATAAACTAGCAGTGCGCCGTAGCCAATGGAATAATTTGCTCAATGTTGATGTAGGTTTCATGGCAACCATGGAATGACAAAAGGCAGATGCATCATCCCAAGACATATTAACAATTGACAACGCAATACTGAGTACAGCCATCATCGCAGTAATCTAGCCTTTGGTATAGTTTGTTCATTGGTGAATTAAATTCCCATGAAATTCTAGAATAATCATCTTGGATTACCTTTATCTTTAGAGGCGATTACTATTGTCAGTACAGTACACAGTACATCAATCAAGAAAGCGCTATTGCCGTTGTATTAACCTGTTGTCTGATGATATATATTCTACAGCATTTCGATAATGAAAGAAGGCAGATCCAATGTCCACGAGATATGAACAATTGGCAACACTGTACTGAGTACAGCCATCTTCACAGTATTGTCGCAGTTCTATTGTTTCTTTCACTGATGATTTGAAGTTCAAAGAAGTTCTAGAATAATCAATGTATATTATGGTCATGGCAAGAGGTTTTTGCAATTGACAGTACAGTACTCGGTACATCCACCAGGAGAGCACAATAGCCGTTGGATAAGCATGTTTGGTGATGAATTACATTCTATAGCAGCTCAAGAATGACCAACGCATAGATCATATGTCGGTAGTTATATAGACATTACAAAATAGAGTACAGAATGTAGTCGTCTACACAGTAACATAGCCCTTGCATTAATCTGTTCGCTGAACACCTAAGTTCACCAGAAATAGAAGAATCATTAATGGATAAGCAAATGTCCCTGGGGACATTTACATATGACGAAGCCGTAAGCTGTGTAGCCATAAGCAGAGCACTCTTGCCGTTGGATTAACCTGTATACTGGTGACTCCAGTTCGACAGGAATTCTAGATTGAAATAAGGCAGATCCATTATCGCTCGAGGTATTAACAATTGACAACGCGGTACAGAGTACAGTCATGGTCAGACAACCGTAGCCGTCGGATTAATTTATCCACTGAATATGTAAATTAGTAGCCGATTCCAGATTAATCAGTGTTTAATATGGTTACGGCTGCAGACATTTACAAATGACAGTACGTTGTTTAGTACGTCCGCCAGCAGAGCACTGTGGCCGTTGGACTATTCTGCCACTGGTTACATAAACTGCTTCGCAAATCTTAAATTATCAATTGACAGATCACATGTACATATTGATACTGTGAGTAGACGATACAGTACTGGGTATTGCCATTAACAGGGCACTGTATCCGTTTTACTATTCAGGTCACAGATGGCATTCATTCGTTGACATTTCTCGGATGGTAAAGGAATGGTCCACAATCGCTGGAGATCTTAACAACTTACAGCACAGTACTGGGGACAGCAATCATTTGTGTAGCGCAGCAGTAGGGTTAATTTGTTCACCGATTACGTAAATTTGACAGCGATACTGTAGCAATCAATGTGTAGTACAGTTATGTCCAGAGACATTTGTATTTCACATTACGGCACTCAGTACGTCCAACTACAGAGCACTGAAGCTGTTGGCTTAGTCTGTAGTCACTGATCATTTAAGGTCCGTAGCAATTCCTGAAAGATGAATTGATAGATCATATATCGGTAGTGACATCGACAGTAGACAACAAAGTACTGATTGCATCTACTTACACAATATTGCAGGCCATGAAATAATCTGTACGCCGATCAATTAATTCCTTCAGCAATTGTACACTGGCCAATGGATAGGGCAATTGGCACTGCAGCCATTGACATACGTCAGTACAGTACTGAGTATAGCCATTAACAGGGCACTGCAGCCGTTTGATTAATCGGCTCACTGACGATTCTCTATCTATAGCAGATCTAGGATGACAGAGGACAGATCCATTAACGCCCGAGATATTAACAATTGACAAAAGAGTACCGAGTACAACGATCATCACTTCCTCTATATTTATGAAACAAAATTAGCTCACCACGATACTAGTCGAAAATGTACATAAATTTGAATTTTCCAGCCAGATTCTATAGCATTGCAATGGCTATAGCATGCCAATAGAATATATCCTCCTTGTTTATGCAACAAAATCAGCTCACCACGATATTAGTAGAAAATGTCAATGAATTTGAATTTTCCTGTCAGATTCTATAGCATTGCAATGCCTATAGCATGCCAATAGAATCTTTCCTCCTAATTTATGCAACAAAATTACCTCACCACGATGTTAGTCGATAATGTCAATAGAAATGAGTTTTCCCGTCAGATTCTATAGCATTGGAATGGCTATAGCATGCCAATAGAATCTTTCCTCAAGTGCTGTAGCCGTTTTATTAATTTTTTCTCTGGTTGTGTAGATTCCACAACAATACTAAAGTGACATATGTCAGATCCACTATAGTTCGCTATGTTCACAGTTGAAACAAGAGTTCTGAGTATAGCCATCATCAAAGCACTGCAGCTGTTGTGTTAATATATTCAGTAATGACTTAAATTCCTTAGGAATACTGGAATATTTAATGCGTATATCGGTTATGGCTAATTGTCAATAAAAGTGAATTTTCCAGTCACATTCTACAGCATTGCAATGGCTATAGCATGCCAGTAGAATCTTTCCTCCATATTTATGCAACAAAATTAGCTCACCACGAGATTTGTCGAAAATGTCAATAAAACGAGTTATTGAAGATTGACTATTCAGTACTGGGTGCAACCATCAAGGCAGAACGACAGCCACAGTACCAGCCGAAAGTATGGTGATATAAGTAGCATTGCTTTCCTAGAATTATCACTGGATAGATTAATTTCGGCTGAGACTATTCTCAATACAAGATGGAGCTCTCATTTTTGTAATCTGGACAGTATTATATCAGTTGTATTTATCTGTTCGCAGGTAATCTAAGTTCTAAAACAATTCCAGAATGAACAATGGATCGATTATTTGCCGCTAATGATACTGACAATTGAAAATGCGGCACAGGGTGCAATCACCAACACAGTACTATAGCCGAGGGAATAATTGCTTCGCGGATTATATAATTTCTGCAGCAATTCCTGAATTACGAAGGGAAGATGGATTACCTATGGGGACAGTAAGGCGTGGCAATACAGCGCAGAGGACAGCACTCCATACGTACCGTGTACGCTGTATTCATCCCTTGACCCATGATTTACATGCTCTAGTAATTCGAGGATAATAAATGTATGAATCGGTTGTATATGGAGATACTAACTCTTGACAATGAAGTACTTAGTTCAGCCATCACCGCCGAACTGCAGTCATTTTATCAGTCAAGTTATATTGCTATTCTGGTATGACCACTGGACAGATTAATCACTGCAATAAACATTCACAATTAGCAATATAGCACACTGATCAGTAGTCAAGAGTGAATTATAGATGTTGGATGAATGTATTCAAATCATTCAAATTACGTAGCAATTCTAAGATGGCAGTAGGGATATAAATTACCTCTCGAGATTGTAAGCTTTGACAATAGAGTACTGCGTACAGCATTAAACACGGTACTGTATCTGTTGGTTCAATATATGCACTTATGGTTTACATATTGTAGCAATACTGGAATGACAGAGAAAAGGTCAACTATGTCTCGAGATAGTAAGCATCCACAATACAGTACAGAGTATATACAATACCGCAGTACATGTTGCCGAAGTTTCAAAATTATTCACAAATGGCTTATATTCAACATCCATTCTGGAATAATCGATGTACAGATAAGTTATGCCTAGAGACATTTACAACATACATTACAGTTCCTAGTACATCGACCAATAGAGCAAGGAAGCCGTTGCATTCATCTGTTCACTGATAATTCAAATTCGTCAGCGATTCCATAATGATCGAAGTTTAAGTCAGTTGTATTTGAAGATATTGATCATTGAAGAAACTGTACCGGGTATATCCATCAACGTATTACTACAGCCACTCCATCAAACCAATCGATGATAATCTGGGTTATATTGCTACTTCAGAGTGATCACAGGATATCTCAATCATCGCGAAGGATACTGACAATTGACAATGCATTCCTGACTGCAGCCATGTGCAAAACCGTAATGCCGCCGTATTAATAAGTTAGCTTATCACCAAACTTCTTCAGCAATTATAAAATTATCAGTGGAGGGAGGATTTATCCCGGGAGATATTGACATATGTTAATACAGCACTTACTACTGCCAGCAAGAGAGCACTCTACCCGCTTGTTTAACATGTTCGCTGATGATTTATAATCCATAGCAGTCCTAGAATGACAAAAGACTGTTCCATTATCGCTCGAGAAGTTAATGAGTGGCAACAAAGTGCTAAGTACAGCAAACGTCACTGGTCTGTAGCCGTTGGAATAATTTGTTCACTGATGACTTAAACTCCCCAGCAAGTCCTGAATGATCAATATATGGATCGCTTATGGCTAGAGAAGTATACTATTTGCTGTACAGTGCTTAAAACATCGACCAACAGTGCTTTGTAGCCGTTGACTTAGTCTGTTCACTAATGACTTAGTCCCGATATCAAATGCAGAAAGATCAATGGATCAAACAAATATCTGTACTGCCATTGGCAAATGACAATAGAGTACTGAATTCAGCCATCTACACAACTCTATGGCCATCGAACTTATTTGTCCGCAGTTCATTTGTGTTCTTTAGCAAGTGTAGAATGATCAACGGAGAGAGCCACTTGCGCTGGAGACAATGACTTATGACAAGACAGTACTGCATGGTGCCATCATGACTATACTGTAGCCGTGGAGCTTGTTTGTTCACTGGCGATGAAAATTCCGCAGCAATTTTCGAATAGTCAATGCATAGATCAGTTAAAGGTAGAGACACTTACAATTGGCAGCATGGTGCACTGTACATCCACCAACAGATTACTGTAAACGTTGTGTTTATCTGTTCGCTGGCAGATTTAAGTACTGTATCAATACTTCAGTGGCAAAAGACAGATCCACTATCGATAGAGGTATTAACAATTTTCGAATGTACCCACTAGGGCCATCATCACCGTACTGTAGCCGTTGGATTAATTTCTTCAGTAATGACATTGATTCCACAGCAATTCTAGCTTAATCAATATATAAACCATTTCCGACTAGCATCATATACAATTGGCAGTACGCTACTTAGAACGCCAAACGACGGTGCACTCTAGCCGTTGATTTATGCTGTACACTGACGATACATGTTCGATTGTAATTCCAGAGTGACAAAAGACAGATCCATCAATGACCGCGATTCTAACGTTTGACAAAACCGAACTTAGTACAGTCACCATTTCAGCACTGTGGTCGCTGCATTAACATGTTCACTGATGACTTCGCCTCCACAGTAATTCTAGAATTGTCAACGTATTGATCATTTGTGTCTAGAGATATTTAGAGTTGACGGTACGATACTCAGTACATCCACCAGAACAGTACTGCAGCCGTGTGATTAATCTGCCCACTGATGACGTGAATTACGTAGCAGTCATACAATGACAAAAGGCAGATCCACTATCGCTCGTGATATTAAAAATTGACAATTCAGCACTCCTCACAGCCGTCTACACAGTACGATATCTGTTGGATTAATTTTTTGACAGGGCAGTACTTTGTACATCCACAAACGGAGCACCCAAGACGTTGGCTTAATCTGTACAACGCCGATATAAATTACATAACAATTCCGGAATGACAACAGACAGACACGTTAGCGCTCAATATGTTAACTATTGAAACACAGCATTGAGCACAGCCATAATCATTGGCCTCTTGTCGTTGGATTAATTTGAGCATCGGTGATGTAGTTCAACAGGAATTCTTGAATAATCAATGCATATTTCGGTAATGGCTAGAGACATTTACAATTGACAGTACTCTACTTGGCACATCCTTCAGCAGCGCTCTGTACCAGTTGTATTAATCTGTTCACTAACGACTTATATTCTGTAGCAATTGGAGAATAATCAATGGATATATCAATTATTGCTGGAGCTATTAACAATTAACGTTACGGTACAAAGTAAATCCATCAACAGACAACTGCAGCCGTTGCAGTAATCTGTTCTATAGCAATTCTTAGCTGACAAAGGAGAGGACCATTGTCGCTCGAGGAATTAATAACTGACAAAAGAGTTCGGAGTATAGCCAGCATCACATTACTGTAGCGGTCGTATTAATTTCTTCAATGGTTACATAAATTCCTCAGCCATTCTAGAGTAATCAACGCATAAATCAGTTGCGTCTGCAGATATTTACTATTGGCAGTTGCCGGTGCTTAGTACAACGGACAACAGAGCATTATAACATTTGGATCAATCTGCTCACTGATGATTTAAACTCTACAGCAAGTCTAGATAGGTCAGTCTAGATCTTAATATCGGCAGTGTTATTGACAAATGCCAACACAGTAATTAGCGTAGCAGTCTACACAATACAATAGACATTGAAGTAGTCTATTCGTTGACCATCCCTGTTTGTCAGCAATTGTAGAGTATTCAATCGATAGAGCAGTAGTATCTGGAGGTATTGACATACGGCAAAGCAGATATTAGCATCGACATCAACAGCGCACGGTAGCTATTGCTGTAACTTGTTCAATGATGACTTAAATTCCACAGCAATTCTAGAATAATCTACATATAGACAAGTTATGACTAAGGATATTTTCAATTGAAAATACGTTCCTTAGTACATCCTCCAAAAGGTCGCTGTTGCCGTAGGAGTTTACTGTTCCATGAGTATTTAAACTCTATTTTAATTCGAGGGCGGTCAATGGATGGATCAAACGTCGGTTGAGATGTTCACATATGTCAGTACAACACTGAGTGTAGCAAACTAAACAATACCATAGCCATTGAATCAATAAGTTCGCTGATCATATATGTCCTTCGGCAACTGCAGAAATACCAATGAATAGAGCAATGGTCGCTGGAGACATAGACACATGTCAATACAGCACTGAGTGTAGCCATCTACATAATTCCACAGGCTGCGTTCTCCAATGCAGTACTGTGATGGGCATTCTGCCGAGTACTAAAGCTGTTGTATTAACCTGCTGTCCGTTCATATGAGTTATATTGCAATTCTAGATGGATCAATGGATAGATCGGTTATAGTTACGAATATTTACAATTTTCGATGCAGTGCTGAGTGCAGCCACCATCACTGTACTATAGCCATTGGATTAATTAATACGCTGATAATGTAAATTCTACATGAATTCGGGAAATAACAATTCATGGATTAATTGTCGCTAGCGACACTTCAACTTGACAATACGTTACCCGGAACAGACATCAACACGTGACCGTATCCTTTGGAATAATCTATTCACTGATGACTTAAGTTCTACAGCAATTCTAAAGTGACAAATGGATAGATGTATTATCACTTCAGATATACATATTTCACAATGCATTACAGAGTGTAGCTATCTGCACAGTGCTATTTCCATTGGACTATTCGATCCGCTGATCATCTGAGTTCTTTAGCAATTCTTGATTGAGCACTGCGTAAATCAATTGTGGCTGGGGATCTTAACAAATGAGAATTCAGTTCTGTCTACAACCATCAACAAGGTACTATATTCATTGGATTAATCTATTCCCTGGCCATCAAATCCTTACAGCAATTATAGAAAGATAAAAGGACAGATCAATTACCGATAGTGATACTAGCAAATGGCAATACGTTACAGGGAATGGCAATCTACACGGTACTACAGCAAGTAAATTAGTTGATTCTGTGATCTGCTAAGTTGTTCAAAAACTCTAGGATATCCAACGGATAGAGCAATTGTCGCCCGGGACGATGACAAATGTGAATACTCTGCTGAGTACAGCCATCTACACTGAACTGTATCCGGCGCATTGATCCATACAGTGATGATCTAAATTCCAGAGCAACTCTACAATAATCAAGGCGTAGATCAATTGTTTCTAGAGTGCTTTGCAGTTGACTATGCGGTACTAAGTACAGATACCAATACAAAACTATAGCCGGTGGAATAATCCATTCACTGACGACTTTAGTTCTGTATAGATTCTAGAATGGTCAATAGATGTATGAATTGTAACAGGAGATATAAGCAATTGAGAATACGCTACGGATTATTGCCACCAACATAGTTATACGACCATTGTGTAGACTTATTCCCTGCACATATACGTTCTTCACAAATTCCTGAGTGAACAACGTTATTCACCGAATAGCACACAACTCATTATCTTTAAGCGCAGTTTGAAAGCAGCTTCTGCGATTTCTTAGAAAATTTTCGATTTTTGTGCAATGTAGTAATATTGCTGCAGCAGAGCTCCGCCAAACTGCACAGAATAGCGTTATTCACTGAATAACACATCTTTCATGCATTTACACAGCAGTTCGAATACAGCTTCAGCGAACTCTTAGTATCATTCGTTTTTTTGCAGCAACGTCTTCTTACCGCTACGGGGCTGCACATATTAACACTATACTAGCAATGTCACACATTTCCAGCAATTGCAGTGTTGTTTCATAGCGGTATCCGCGAACTTTTGAAAAATTTTCGATTCTTGGACGAAGATTTACTACTGCTTTGTAACTGCACAGAAAAAAGGTTCAGCGAATGTTAGGATAACTTTCGATTTTTTGCTGCAAAGTTTTACTACTTCTTCAGATCTGCACCGAATAGTATCATTTTAGTAATACCACACACTTCATGCAATTTAAGCGCAGTGTCATTTTATTCTCGTCGTCAGCCATTCTTTAATAATTGGTATAGCCTGGCACATTGACTGTACCATTCTCGTTAATAAAAGAATCTACAGCACAAGCATGATCCAATAAAGGTATCGTACTCCATAAGCGTAAGAACATGTAGCATAAGTCTGATCGAGTAAAGTCGCAGGACCCGTGCATCTGCTCTTCCAGCGCCAAATACACTGGTAAAGGCTGAGATGGCGCGTCCCGTTTCTGAATGCACAGCTTCCGACTAGACCAATACGTGCAAGGGAGCCATAGTAGCGAGGGAAGGAGCTTTGTCCCGCTCGCGCGCCGATCGCACTCTTCTCGTACCACGATCCACGCTCTTCGATCACCAATGATTGTTCGCTCGGCACGCTGTTGACTTGAGTGTCACGGTTATGTTTACTAACCACTTGCGTTTCGAAAAACTTTCGCGATGTAAACCCAACACTTCGAAACATCACTTGTACGTACTTACGGTTCCCTGTTATTGCCATTTATGTTGAAATAGGAATAGAAAGTCAAGGGAAATTGGTCTCCATATTGCACACGAAGTTACATCTACTTCAGTTATTATCATTTAGTCGTCACTCAAGCTAAGCAAGGGTGTTAACATTGAGAGGAACGTCTGGTCACCTTTCTCGAATTAAGTATGGACTCTTCTTGGACTTCAATCTGTGAACTTTACTCTTATGGTTGACATTGCTTTTGTATTATTATCCTGATACCTCTATGTAAATTACTCGCTGACTTTCCATTGCCATAATTGATTCGTTTGCGACAGCAGTTATTCAGTTGATACGTTTTGCAGACTAATACCCTTTACCACAGCTAATGTTTCTTTATTGCTTCGGTTGGGAATATCCATTACAAATTCGGGTTCTACAATTTAAGCATAGTCCATATCGTTCAAGTTATCTCACAATTAACCGTACGTTACTTCACACTGTTACACGCATTACGACGAATTTTCAGAAATATTTCTAGTTTATTCCAAGCATGCACACGTAAAAACAGAGCCGCATATTTTCTTCCTGAACTGTATTTCATTACATTTTTGAAGTTCTTATATCTGCGCTAGAAGAAACATATTTCACCTGCATTTATTGTTTTAATCGTCACCTACAAAAGTTTTAACGTTAAATACTGTTAGTATTCTAGTAATATTCGTTTAAACACTGTAATTAAGATTCTCCTCAATTCCGTTCAATGATAATATTCACGTCGTGGGACACACATATTTTATTACCAAGCATTCGAATTATAGTTTCAGTTACAAATCGTTTAAATCGAATTTCTGCTGGGAAGTACTCTACAATTTTTGTGTAGATAATGCACGCAACTTAATGCTATTCGGACAATCTGCACACTCGTCATATGTATCCATGAGGTGGTAAGGCATTTCGAAAGGATCTTCTGCGAGGCATTCATATTTTCACCTTGCACGTGTTCAGACATTTTCATAAATATTCAATAATTTTAATAAATTTCCAGGAAATACATTTCAATTATGATAACTTGATGCAAGCCGGATAAACTCGAATTAACCATGATACGAATCAAACTGAATGAGGTATCTGCTAACAGTCTCATATTATGTAATTGCCAATTCTCTCTGAAATTCGTATAGAGAAGCGTACATTAAATTGGAAAATCTGTTTTCGTTCATGTTAATGCTAGCAGAAAGTAACTAATTGACGGATAATTATAAGTTCGTTTATATACTGAGAAAAGTAAATGAACGTTCATCATGAAATGGGTCAGAATTAAAATTTGAATTGTATGGATATCTTGGACATTTAATTTTACGTAGTTTTTAAGTATTTTTGTACCTATGTATGATACGAACAGATATCTATCGAGTTTAAGCTCTGTTATAGTGACATAATGCAGAGAGTTGCATTATAGAGTTTATATATTTTAGAGAGAAGTAAAAACAGGATAACATTGGAGAGCGTTCAAATTTTAAGCATGCTTGTCATAAAATTTGTATCCTAACCTTTCCAATTGCTCCCTGAAAGCGTTGAACTCCTTAAAGTCTTGTAATTATTACCAATGCTGTACGAAAATTGAGAAACTTTGTTAATAATCTATAATTCTCAAGGAAATGTCGTTTATGTTCCAAATGAGAGTATAATAGTGTTTGAAAGAATGAATGTAATACAACTAGACTAACTGATTCAGTATAAGAAGGCATTGAATCAGAATACACAGGTCAATTCAATCTAATTAACATCATATATCAAAGCAAGAAGTATAAGAGCTTTCAAAACTATCTAACAAAGTATTCTAAGGATCGGGGCACCTTACTTTAAATTGCATACAAGCTCTTTAGGAATAGTACGGTACCTGTTGTTACGCTTAGCTTCACGTCATATTTGGCAGCCCAAGTTAGTTTCGTGTCATACCTAAGTATTCATACTTTCATCACACATTTTAACAACGCAAGATAGAGCCAGGTATATCTCTAGTATCCTTTTTGTTCACAAAGTGCTCAATAGCATTGTAAATTTTTCTGATATAATGAAAAAATCCGCAACCAAAGTTCGAACTTATTATTCACGACGATACTACTTTCATCATTTGCAAAAACATAAATTCGTTTCGCGGACCATTCAGTTATTAATATAATAATTATTAATGTTAGCAATACCGATTCTACCTGATATCTATTCAGCCAATCATTTCACACTATAAAACAGATGTTATATCGCACATGTCTGCGGAAAATACATCTTTTCTTATACTGGTACACATCTCTTCTCCTCGTATATTTGTATATTTTTATCATTGCCTTTGTTTTCCTGTATTACCTATATTCACCTTCGTTACCGTTAACTTTGTGCCTCACTGTAATAGTTTTCTGGTACCTTTTCATATCGGTTGTTCCCGTATAGATAAAGCAATAGATAAATATACCAGACATTAGTAAACGCAACGATATTGAGCAATAATTCATGCTGCCGACCACATCATATTAAACTGTCTAGTCAATCAACGTCCGAAGTTATTTAATTCGAATAATTAGAATAATGTGAAATAACAACTTAAACAGCAAATTCAGTCTACCAGCCAACATGAATTAAAATATCGAATTGCATAACGCCTTAATGCGTGTAGCAAAATTACCGAGAACCACGAATCCAGCAATGAATCCTTGCCATGTGTATAACCAAACCTTCCCATAATAAATAACCTTGCAGGATAGGACGGAAGTGAATGCAAAAGGTTTCCAAAGGTATCAAGGGAAGGATCTCCGGTGGAATCATTGGCGCAAGGAAGGTCATACCGATGGCTCGCCGATATCGAATCTTTATCCAGTTCTGGTATTCCTGCCCGTTGAATTGTCAGTTCGGTTCCTTGTTTTTCCGTCCCGAGCGAGTGCAAAATGCATTCGAATCAAATCCGCGAAACAGTGAATCTTCGTTTACGCACACGTTTGGCTGGAAAATGCTGAAATGCTGGAAGCATGACGCAGTTAATGTTGTACGTTGTCGCCAGGACAGACGGAAATACGCGTTATTTACTTCCATCACGCGCCAGTTAGCATTTATCCTGGCAAGGAGGCTCGGAGGATTTAGAATTAGACCGTAGAAGGAGTTCCTTCGACCGAGTGCATATTCCACACTTTGCCCTCGGCTATACAATCGTTATGGAGAAACAGCGTTTCGAAGATTTCCTGATGAAAACTAGACGAAATTCCTTAAAGCGGTGTACTTTGTATCAGGTACTAATTAATGCGTGGAATTATTTCATTCCGACATTCCACGCATCGCCATTTAATAATTAACTCTGTACCTATCACAGGTTTATTGACCCACTAATTGGAAATGGAAAGAAGAATTTGAAAAAATATAGGAAATTTAATTTAACTTATATTGGACGCAATATCACGCAATCACGTGGCCAAAGCTATGACCGATTCAATTGAGAAAAACAGGTTAAAGGATTGGAAGCTGTTTTGGGTTTGAAGTTTTGGTGATTTGACGAACGAATTAATGCTAATTTTCTACTAGTGCTCCCTTAAGCCCTTACATCCTGACATATTTCTGAGAAGCTGAGAACGATGGTGTTGCTAGATCTTAATTGGCACCATTCATATCCACCTTATTCTAAATAAAATCTTGTCAATTTTAGGATTCATACAAATTTCGCGCGTTAATATACGCTCGATATAATTTCAGCCAAATGCGAGTTAAATTGATATTTATGCGATAAAGTATGGGAAACTCATGACAATGTAGACTCGTTAAGGAAGTTTTAGCGGTTAGCGTCATACGCTACTATCTATATCGTTTGCATACCATCGTTAGCCTTATTACCGCAGCCAGGCTTGAAGTTGTATTGACACTGTTTTACTGTAGAAGGCAGAGGCAGTTTCTAGCTGAAAATTTGTACGAATTGGAACTCTCGCAGTCTCAACAAGAAAATATATCTTTTTGCATTACGTTCAATCACGGCTTACAAAACCACTAAAGTCACACCATGAAAGTTAAGGCGTCATTCTTCGTTTCCAAGTAATTTCAGACACAATGAAGAGTATACCATCGACATGATACTAATTAAAAGATTTATATGGCAGAATATACACAGGATGCAATTCAATTAACACGCACCAGTCATACTGAACAGGAGCAAGTGAAATTCTACCTGGCCCTTGAAGAAATCGTAAACAGGTTCGGAGTCTAATTGAACAATTTAATCGGAAGGAAATCACCTAGTTGTTAAAAATCGTATATTAAATTCCTTGGGCTACCTACAGTGGTATTATTTTCCCTAAATTGGTGGCCAGGAATAAATTTCTAGAAGAAAGAGTATTCTTGAGACTTCCCCGATCTTTTAACCGAAAACCGGTCTCCGCCTTCTACCACAAAAATGTCCAAACGATGGTTCGATGGAAGGACGCAAGTGTACGTCTTTACCATTTACTCAAAGGCTAAGGTAGCGTAGATACGCGTTTCCACTCTGTTGCATACAATGGAATGTCATTGAACGCAGAAACAAGCTGCTAAGCATTCAGTTATATATATGAAAATGCATAAGTTGCAAATACCATGTTTACGGTGACGGAATATAGTAATTTCGTTGCGGCAGAACGTCTAGCGAACGCTAACGAACTGGCACTTTCCTATTGTAGACGGCGAGCCAAATTTATACGCCGCGAGCCGAAGACTAGCAATAGATCACGGTGCTCCATAATAGCGTTGCTCTAATTATTTGGCCCTATTAACTTTTGCATGGGTGCCAGCGGCATGGCTTCCGGCGAGCATGTTCCACTCTACGACCTAACGGCGTTTGTCCTTAGACAAAGCACAATCAGACGCCAATTACAGCAATTTTCGAACGAAACGTCGTGTCTGCTATTAATTCCCCTCACCGTGGGAAAGACGCGCGAAGAGGTACGTGATTTGAAGAATTATGAGCGACTGGGAAACGTTCGGCTGCTCCAAATGGATATGTTCGAGCCGGGCTTGACGGAACCATTAACCAGATATTTCTGCTGCAATGCCGATTCCCTACGATTTACACGGCCGTTTCGTTTCGTGGATTTTGAAATTTCGTCGTATCAATTACACTGTGTCAAGAAGCAGTATCTCGGGAAGTACCATTATTATAATTATTATTATCTACTGTAACTCGAGGAGCGCTATTCTATCGTGTATACGAATAATTGGATCGACTAGTCTCAGTAACAATTTCTCGAATTGTTGATTTTGAGTTTTGTTCAGACAGAATTATGTATTAACATTGTTCACATATACCGTGTTTGGGTGCAGCTTTATGTTGAATTAGGATAAAATATTGTATACAGGCCTTTCTAAACTCTAAATTATCTTTACTGTCTTCCAAATGTCATACTGGCTTCAAAGCGTGAAGAATTACGCCCTTCTATAAGAAAATTAGAATGAAAGGTAGGAGGATACGAAAAATTCATAATAATATTTTAATAATTACATAACGAACATCAAAAGGAAGCAATGTCCTAATTAAAGGAGCTTTAATTAAACCTCTATGACAACAGAAGTTATAACAAAAGGTGGGAAGACAAATTTAAAAAGTGAATTATTTACAACCTACCATACGTATTCCAAATGTTATCGATAACTATAAGAATTAAAATTCAGTGATTCTACCATGTCAAATTTAACATTTCAGTTCCCTTTTCGTCTTCCACGATATTTTACTTTCCACATACTTCTAGCTAGTCATAAATAAAAGAAAAAGTTATTTCGTCCCATTCCTTATATCTACAGGAATGAAATATATTTCCAATTAATGCTAAACGTGCTGTGGAGTAAGCGTCTATTCACAAACATTTAATTAAAGATTTCATATTACTTGGTATACAGATTCCACTACTAATACTGTAATATGATCAATCTTCCAGTATTTTCATTGGGTACATCCTTCAAGCATTCGTAAATAATATTCTTAATGTTGAAATTACTAAATTTCTAAATTACTGAATTACTAAATAACTAAATTGTATGATGGCGAAATCTAGCCTTGCGCCACCAAAAATTGACGTAACAACAATAACGGAAAGGCACAATCTCAAAATTTATATAATTATTTTAACGAAGGAAGGGGCACCAAGTAACGAAACGAAAATAGACAGAGACTCACTCTAATTTGTCTCTCTTTCGAACGCCAAGCGACACGCGCTTGTGCAGATCACAATTGATTCCTAAGGACGCTGTTTTTGTCGCCGAGGACCATGCGTTTATGCTTCTCCTAACCTACGTTTCACATCCCCATGTGAATCTCGGGAGTGATCTCGGGACTAAATTTTGTTACACATAATAACTTTTCCGTTTGCTTCTAGAAAATATTGATCGGTTTATATGTTGCCTTTTTTGGCAATAGCCGACTCGTGGTTCCTTTCTGAAATGGTATCCTACACTATCCTAGGTATAACAGATTCATAATTCGTCATTATTCAACATGAAGTGTAAGGAATACAGTCCTTCTGTGGCAAAAAAGATTGAGTAACGAGAATAGTCGATAAATTTATAATTGAGAAGCTAATACCGAATGCCAGGTGCCGAAAAGAAACCCATCTCATCCGGGAGAAATTCTGGATCATTCCTTTTAATATTGAACTTACCATGCAAGATATGACTACTTTAAAATTCGTCATAACAAAAGTTTATGATGAGGATCGTTGTAACGAATCGAAAAAAGAACCGTCCTCTTATACGAAAAAATTGAGAATCGAGAATAATCGATGATTTTAGGACAGATTTGTAAAAATGGAATACCGATCGGAGGAGAAGGAATTTTGAATTAATCTTCTTAATATCGAAATTACTGTTCCAAGCGACAGATCTGCAATTCGTCGTTATCCGGCATTAAGGATAAGGAACGTTGCTACTAATGATATCCATCGATACCTAGTGAAGATAACTCCTTTGTGGGAAAAGGTTCAAAATATTGGTTCATTTGTATACCAATTTTTTATCAATTTGCATTAATTAATGTACATGGTTATTTCTAACTCTTTTATTGAAGTAACCTTTCTTGTTCGTAATTCATTACCTTAACGGATAGAGATTATTGAATATAATTGCACAATATTTGACTATTTCTTGCTTAAAGAATATGAGTGATAAGTGTGTTCTCCATGTCAAATTTTCCAAAATACCTACTCCTGTTCTACACAATAATATACCATTCCCTCTTTCCCAAACTTTTCCAAGAATAAATTATAAAGTATTCTGAAATTTCTATTTTAGCCTTGTGATAAGGAACACCAATTATTTCTAGATTGAAGTTGGAACTTCTAGACATCAGAAAAGAAACAGCAATTGCTGTAACGATGCACCAATACATGATAACATTCCTTAACCGATGCACCTTTTAAAAGCGGACCTTTAAGGTAAAAGCAATGACTCTAATTTAAATAAACGAATTTTTGTCGGTTCATTCAGAAGGATTCTTCGCCTTCACATTGCACAAGAAGTTGGTGAAAAGGAAATAGAATCGCGTGAAGGGATGGAGCTAGATAATTGCTGTAGTCAGTGCATGTTCATTTCAAGCGGAATGTCTTCCAATTCTCATTACATTGATGGATTTCTGTATTCCCTGCAGGACACCACACGCCGAAGAACTTGGTAAAAAAAATCAGCGTGTGTTTTGCATTATAAGTTACACGCCGAAGATACGCCTGCGTATCGCTTATTATTCATCGGATTTCCTATGCTTGACAAATAGCATACACTAATAATACCCATTCTCCTATTGATTTATTTCCCTTTATATTTGTCGTAAATTTCCCTTATTCGGTTCACGATTTATACCTTTAAGTAACCTATTCATTCAAGTCTAACTTAATTGCTTATATTTCATTGAAATTTATTTTCTTAACTTATTTATCATTTCAGACATTGCTATCCGTTCAAACAAAACTAAAATATTTATAATTGATATTCATTAGCATCTATGTTTTGTATCATTAGCAATTTAAACTCGTATCAGAATTCTATTCGAGGAGAGTAAATACAAAATTCTGGAACGTGCGATTCTTATCCGAACACGAATTACAGGTATTTCGAATGTTATCATATTCGTCTGTTGCAAAGTGAACTAGGATATTCGAGATGTCAAGAGTTGCACGAGAAGCGAGGGAGAAGCGGATCCGTGTAAAGTGTAAAACATTGACCAAGGGGAATGAAATCGCGGTGAGGAATAGTGTATATTAAAGATATACATTCCGTAATTTTTTGTAATGAAGCAGATGAAGGATGGCAACTCATATTCTACTCTCGCTGAAAGTTCTACATCACTTTTCTACCACACAGCGCGTAACTCTGGAAATACAGTGATCACTATGGAGGACCTCAGCTTTGTTCATTGTACGGTGAATTTATAGGGGGTAATTAATCTTTCACAAATGTGTTATGGACATAATTATTTGGGAAATTAAGCTTGGGAGTCTGGCCATTTGGAGTTCTTGTTATAAGAAATAGCAAATAGTACCTAAGAAATAAAAAAGAAAATATGTATAATTAGAATAGACATATATTATCGAATACTCCTAAATTCTGCTTACATTAGCAGTAATATTAGTATGCATGTTATATTTAAATCATAACTTATCTTATATCTTCATTAAACTTTATATATGGAACGATGAGTTTTAGAAAGATGGTTGAAAGGAAAACTGAATTACTTCAAAAATTATGCATGCGTGTCCTCCGATTTAATTATACCATTGAGAATTTAATTGCTTATTCCTCCGATCATTATCATTCTGACAAGCCATGCATACAATTAATAAAGAGTTTGATAGAAGTGCATATAAATTAATATGGTATGGAACGCAGGCTAGAAGTTTATATTTGAATGTTAAAAGTGGGGGCAATTTTTCCAGTGAAAATATGGATTTAACCTAATGGCATTTAATTAACCACTCCAGTAAGTACCAGTGCCAAATTAATTGCCAGATTTCTAAATTAGATTATATTCAATCAAAAGTTTCGAAACAGACCATTATAAACCAGTTGGTTGAGAAATAAATCTTCACGTGTTCATTTTGCAGATTGTTTCATTCTTCACTATGTTCAGGATCCCTTCAACAGAACACAATTATTTATATCAACTAATATTACGTTAAGCATAACTGGTACAAGAGGAAATATGTCAGAATTTCACTTCGAATATTTATACTTTATTCTGTTCTTCATTAATCCCAATTCTCCAGATTCCTATTTAACGAGGAACTTTTAATGAAATTGCTTGCTAACTAAAATTAAAGAATTCATATGCTTTGCAGAGAAATTTTATTCCTATCATCCGTTACTATCAAATGTATTATTAATTGTTTCAATGGAAGCGCATTCCATTTGGAGCATCTCGTTCCACGCTATCAATACCAGACGAACAATGATTCAGATATTTATATTATACCACATTTTTATTACGTTCAACATTAATTTTGCCACTACTATAACTGCAGTCTCTGCTTCACATCTTTACCAATGTTTAGCAATGACTCCAAGAATTAAATTCAATCGTCTGCCAATGATGCGCCAAAGTACTGATTTACATCTTAAGTACTCAAGAGCGAAAATTGACTATAATGGGCTACAATAATCAGGGAATCATCATATTGCAGATAAGCTTGTCGCAATACCTCTGTTGCATTTCTAACAAGTATCAAGTGCTGTGGAAAAGTTAGATTCCAAATATGATGCAAGTATCCCTTGCTGGATATTATTCACGATAAAAGGTGTTATTTTTATTATAAATAAAGGGAGGAGGAGAATATTGTGAGCCATTTTTCGCAGGATAGGTGATTTAAGATTTAATATATTGCGTATTAATTTTACGCCGTCACAATTAATTTAGAAAATCAATATGTGCTTTTGCCTTATTAAATGCGTATGGAAATGTAAATTAAGGGCAGATTCATTCAACCTAACAGGCTTACAATTCTACTTCTTGCAAGCTTATATTTTTGAACCCGATAGTGTAATTATAGTTTTATTTACTTTTATTATTATCTCTATCAGCATAAGACTATATCGAAGTATTAGAGCATTAGAATACTGATTATATTATGTTAACATAATAGAATATTCTCTTTTAGCCAGTATGATTTATCAAATTCTCTAACTAGAGGAGAAAATATATTTCTGGAAATTTCCTTTCTCGTGATACCTTCATATCTATTGAATCACAAAAAGCGTTTAGTCTAAGAGGATGTTCCTGACAGAAAGAGTTAAAAATACGAAACGGAGATGTCAAATAATGGATATTTACATTGAAATGCTAACATAAATGGTTTCTATAAGAGCATAGCGTGTATGCTGGGTGTCCTAAAATTCAGATACTTTTGAACATAATAGATTATAAAGAAGGTATTACATTACCAAATTATGTCAGAATAAAAAATAATGGAAATACGAAATCATCAGTACCTCAATACAAAGCTTATCATACATTTATATAATTTCCTCATATCCATTTTCTATCCTAAATTCGTATTATTTAAAATAAAATTTAACGTCAGTATTACCAAACCAGTTGATGTATCGAATTCCTGATGTCCTGTTTCCATAATTATTTAAAAAACACTCTCTTTGCATTAAAATTATCCCTGACGTTTATCATTAAGGTAAGAGAAGGATTATCTGCACCACGTTATCTTTATTGAATTGCTTCATATAATATGCATACTTTATCCAGACATACGTTGCATCCCGGAAGCGCCAATAACAAGAGACGCTAGCACAAATTTCTGCAAATCAATTTCACGTTTCGAATCCACTGCTGAAGGACACCAAGCCGAGAGTGTCTACCAAAAATGAAGAAACGCGTTGCACAGTTACAACAATATAAATGTCCCAACCATCTCCATAAAGTTATTAGTAAGGCGAACAATTTCTAAGTACGAAACACTAATACTCAATGGTTAATAGCCAAATAACTGAAAACCGAGACACAATCGAGATTTCACGGTGCGTATGAGTACTGGTCTTCGAATCCACGACCATTTAAACGTCCGGCGTTGGAAGACGAAGAAAAGTGATAAAAAGCACATTTTATTATAAATTCTATACCTCATTCTCGTTCTATCTGTCCAAGTGGCATCGACCACTGCGACTAGATATAACCGCGATGACACATCTCGCTGCACATCCGTCTACCGTCCTCCGCTCTACTGGGAATAAGTTACAGTTGTACCGTGTCTTTGGTACAGTGTGTCGCTAGAAGACCGAAACCTCGATATGCATTATTGCCTCTTATTTAGTGTTACGTTTCTTGTAACGGAATCATACATCACCGTAGGGGATTCTGTCGGCTAATCCGTTAAATCCAAGTCATTTTGTGACGATACATGAACAGACACATAGTGAGTGCAGAATTAGGCTCAGAAAGTGCCAGCGAAAAAATTTTTTGCAATACCGGCAACAAGACATTGTTGAATCTTGTCAGTTACAATAGTAGCAACAACAATTATTCCTCTGCGCTATAAACCATTTTTAGTTATCACAACTACAGTGAGTACAGTCAGATGTCTGCACTGGAAAGGACATTAGGAACAAAAATTTTGTTTTGAAAAGAAAAATTAAAGATGATTGCGAGTCTCCTTAAAGTGCCATCTTATTCAGTGCTTTCATTTAACTGGTTACTGAAGATAAAAGCAAATAACAAATTGCAGATCAGAGAAGTTGATATAGTCGTTCAAGCGGTGCGCAAATGGTTGTGAAATTGTTCGTGAGAGTAAGCTGTAGTGAACACTTTCATATAATACTGTAACATTAGAAATGCTTATAGTTTTATGCAAATATTATATAACGAATGTAATACAATAGAAAAACTGTAGAAGGTGAGTAAACGTCTCATTTTAAAAATATGGGTAATATTTGTAATTGTGATGGATCTATGATGCATCTAATGGGATATATGTAAACAAATCTGAAATATGCGGATCAATTGTACCCCCATCTTCACTCATATATTCGAAACGACATATTTCTAACATATGAATTTCTTCATTGATATTCTGTTTCTGTAACGTACATTAATATTATAGCGCATATTTGCACTAATAATACGTGCATTTTCCAAATTAGACATTAACTAATTATAAGATTCGCTTTATTACACTTTACCGCATATAAGCTTTTTAATTATCGAAATCACTTCATTTCCCTTCGCATGACTCTTCATCCCATAGTATCTGCATACCCTAATATCACGTGAATTTTTACGATTGTTTGGGTTCCGTAGAATATACGGTTTCATGTTCACTTATTTTCCGCAAATGTGCCAACTGCTACATTAATACCATAGTCAAATCCAATTTTATGAATATTTTGCGCCATGAAAATTCACCTATGGTTCAACATATTGTGCTGATACCATAGTGAAACGCTATTCGAGGCAGTGAATTTTGTTTCAGGAGGGAAGGTGTATTATAGCTTGACGCTCTCGTCCTAAACCTTCTGGAGAAAAAAAACCATGTAATGAACTGCAGATTATTTATCCCTCTATACCAACGCCAGCAGAGTGCAGAGATGTCGAGTCCCGCTTGATTCGTATTGAATTTGTCAGAGTCGAAAGCATATTCGACGTACGAGGCTCGACTTATAGGTTCGAATCAAGGCTTAAGGCCAGGACTCCAGCATGCGTGTTTCTGAAAAGTACGTGAAAGCGTACGAGTAGCATCGTCCGTATGTGTTCTGCTCCAACTGAGATAAGATAAAGCTTATCAGACTCGCACGTCTGACCACCAGCGGTAAGTTTCTCCTTAGCGTTTCCTGATCTCGTTGCTGCTAGGACGTACCGCCATACTGCCTCGGTTATGCCTGTGCAAGGAGAATCTGTCCCCTTTCTCGTGAATTACTTCCACGTCAATGGCTAGGTAGATGGGAGACGGGTTAAATTACGAGGATAAATTACGAAATAGGAACTGGATAAACGATGGAACATCATCTGCGTATGCATATGACAATGTATATTGGAAGGGTACCTCCGGGAGAAATAGACGAGAAGCTTTTCGAAGAAATTCTTGGGAAAATGAGGAGAGACAGGATTTTATAGGGGAGAACACCGAGGGCGGAGTTTTGGCTGGTTTGATTGGGGTCTACGATGAGAGGCTTCGTTAAATTGGAAATCTTCGCGGTGCAAGATTGAAGCGAAACAAGAAGGTGATAGTTGGTCCTTTGGCCACGTTTAAGTGTATGTGAAACGTATATTTAAACATGTCATATGTTGAACGTGCAAATAGGATAACTAATTTTAATCGAATGGGATAGGGTGTGGACTATGAACAGAAAGGATAATTAATTCGAAACCTTGATATGTATTTTAATATTGTATATGCATTTTGAAGGTATAAATGGTAAACGTGGTATGCGGACCGAAAGTTCTTGCCCTTGAATACTTCATTACTTCAAAATAAGACTAACTATGAAAATTTTAAAATGATGATAAAGGTACCGAGCTACAAATATCATAAACTAGCTATAGGAAAACAGCATTTGCTACATAATTGTTAAACAGCCAATTATATTTGCGGTCAAAGGGTATACGAATTATGAAGTTCAGTGTTAAGAACAAAATGCTCAGACAACGAATTTTTGATAAATATGAATCGGACGAAAATAACATACAAGATTTAGTTATAAATTTCTCGTATCGCCGGATAAATGAATTTCATAAGAGAATAGATATCTCTAGGTAATACAGTCCAATAAATTTTAAGTTCCTCTTAATTATGTGATAAGCATCTGTTAATTCTTTTGGAGTTTACTTTATCAAGGATGAATGCATAATCTAAGTTGCTCTAGCATCCTCAGATTTAAAAGAATATGTATTTATGCAAGAATAAGCAGTAAGAACAATGGAAGGTTCGTTCCTGTGTTACAAGTCAGATGAGGGTATCCCGAGTTAATCAATATCTCTAATTAAAATTATTATTGCTTCTAAATATTTATGAATAACTATCAGATATAAGAAATATATCTCTGAGAATTATTCATATGAATAGTCTTTGATTCTTGTAAAACGTTTATTGTATGATACGCATTTGCTTCACAATAGGGAATTCTTTACATTTCTCTGAAGAGGAAACTACTCAGAAGAAATAATTATTAATTATAATCTTTGATAAACATATCTTTATACAATCCACTTTCTGTTTTATGTTCTCGTTTCGATTCAGACATATCATTTTTGTCTTTAATATGTCTCATCGTTACACTTTCAAATCAGCTCTTTCCCACGACTATTCAACACACTTACTTTATAGGTTTATTTCCTGAATTCGCAGGTTTGAACTCGAGTTCAGATGTCGTTTTTACGCCTGTATAGTAGCTTGTATGGTTTCGAAGATTTCGTCGGCGGAGTGGTTGGTCGTGGCATTGGGGTGGGATGGTGGTGAGGCGGAGGTGAATGGTGGTCATCATCTACATCAACTGGCTAGTCGATAGCCATTGTCCACATAACATATACATCACCGCCGGGCATGGTTTGCTTCAGAAACTACCTATTCCTGTTCGCGAATCACATCATCGTTGGTCTATTATCTTGAATCAGGATTTATTTCATCGATGAGCTGTTTCTGTCGCATTGGTGGATTAGTCCTACTATTTCGTTAACTGTGGCGGTTCCTATTCGTCCCGCTTCTATTCCCTCTCGTGCAACTAACCAGTTTCCTTTTAGGTTTATAGTTAAATTAATATGTTCTCCTTTCAGCTTCCAGGCCTCTCAAGATTTAATCTGGAAGACATCATTTGACAACGAGAGATGCCTGCGTTGAGACACAATCAGTTACAAGATAGGAGACACTGTTGGACGACGAGGGACGCTTGCGTTTGGATTTAAGTCGTTATAAACAGTTTTATGATAGATTACTAGGCTAAGACACCCGTGCGCGCTATTTGTAGAAAGGTTAGCTACATAACTGGGAGCGAATGCATCTATTCCATATCCTTTTTCTGTTATATCTCTCGTTTTCCAGATAAGTAGCAATTGTTCTCCCGATAATCGCGATCGTCCTTAAGTACCAACAAGCCTACGCGACGTACTTCCGTGTACTCGATAATTCCATGCATGGTAAGACATCGTCACGACTCGCCTTCGACACTCATTCAAGCCACCGTCAATCTCATCATGCATCGGATTCCAGGATGGCCTTCGTGTCACTGTTACTTCTGCAGTCGGTGGGAGGCTCCAGCAGCCCTAGACGTACGCTGCTACGGTATAGGCCTGTAATTGGTCCGGCATGTGTCTACGGTCATAACACTTGGGATGATTAAGTTCTATCCTTTGGGGCATGTGCACGTAACGTCTGTCTGACTGCAAGGCCGCTCTGGACCCTCGTTGCCGCCCTGAGAGCTTCATTGTTTCGGGGAATACCTTTGTTCACATCTAAGTCGTGGGAAATCGGCAGTCGCTGAGGTTGGCTAGGCCTGATCGTGATGCTGAGCATGGAATTGTCTTGTACGCACGGATACGATACGTGTGTTAGCCGGTCTTTTGAACATTCTCGAACTCGATCAGGCATGTAGCGACTGCAATTTAGTCTTTCTTTGTTCGAGTTTTTCATATTTGATTCCCAAATATTCGGGAGCATGGGAATATTAG